>NC_046660.1:130226401-130233450 GCF_010883055.1 Belonocnema kinseyi | reverse complement strand
GAAATGTGGATGATCAGTCAATGTCGTGTGATCTAACGTTTGCTTTCTTTAAATCACCCATATTGAACTCTGGCACGGAGGGTTTCATTTTGGAATGTCAAGACAGTGTCATTTCCACCATAACATACCGTCACCACATTTGGAGCCAAGACATTCCTGATGATAGCTACAGGGTGTGCCTAGCACACCCCGAGAATATGGCAAATATACTATCTAGTGTTTCAACTCATGCGGGAATAACCTACATTCAAAGGCACAATGCGTCACTAGCCCGGTAATAAGCGTAGAATAGAGAGAAATTAATTTTTTCAGATTTCAGCGCAAAAGTGAAGATTATTCTGTTATTTTGAATGCGCGATTTTTCCATCTGTCTAAAATGCCACAATAAGAATAAGATAACTCCTAAACTTATTCACTTTTATTTCCATAGCTAGAATTAAAATTATTTAAATTCACACATTTGCATAGATTTCTTTGTTGCATTTTTTAAGACGTTTAAATAAATTATTAAAGTATAAATCAATGTAAATTTGAATATTTTTCGAATTTATAAGTTATAAAACGATTTATTAATGAAAAATATGTTAAATAAGTGCTTTCGTTAAATTTGACTAAGTCAATTGAGAGGAATAGGATTTGTACTATTTCTGTTCCCGTTGGGGGCTTTTGAGACGGAGGAAAAATCGCGTATTCATAGGAATACAAATTCTTAATTGTTCTGAATTCAACGCTTCTTACCGGGAAGAATGTCGTCCCAACAAGAAAAGTAGTAACTACATATTTCATCAAAAATGAGTTGCGAAGTTTAGCGTGTTTCTAATATTGTTTAGTATTGTTCTTTAAAGAAATTGAGACACTTTTTGTCCGTGTGGTTTATAATTTTGCAAAAGTAATTTGCCGTATCTACAGCAGTCAAACCTAGATGTCGTAACTCAGAAATGCGAATGCGCATGCGTACTCTGTAGTTACGACGTCCTGAACAGCAGACTACTGAGTTAGATACAGCAATCTGAGATCAGCTGTGATGACTAGATAGCACATGTCTGTTTATTTTTTGTAGGTTATGTTATATGATATAAATATTTTAATTTGGAGAAAAGTAATTTAACATAGAAAAATAAACATGTGAATTTAATTTTCAGGTTACACGCCAAATAATGTTTTCGAAAGTTATCGATCTCTCTATAAAATCCAACTCTATAAGCAAAAATCAACCAGAACGTAAGAGTAAATTTAGTCATTAATTTGGCAAAAACAAATGGCACGTTCTTGACTTGAAACGCAAAAGTGCTGAAAGCTTAGAAGAGCGTAATGCTTTTTCTGTTATTAGAAATTTCAATAATGCATAAAGAAACTGATGTGTAAGTATTAACTTTGAATGATTAATTATGAGGGATTGTCGATAAACTACGTACCAGTTTAGGAAGCGGAGAAGTTCAGTGAAAGTAACATTATGACCTTTATGAGTTTGAAAATAATGAGTTTCATATTTCAGAATTATGCACATACTTTCCTATTATATTTCCTGATCGGAATTTACGTATCTCGTTGGATAAAGTCTAGTATTTGCTTAAAAATTTAATTATTTTTTTTCAAAATGCAACTTTTTTGTTGAAGAATAATCATTTTTGTTATCTTTTTCAGTTAAAATTTTTGCTTAAAGATTCAACTTTTGGGGTTGAAAATTCAAGCATTTGCGAAAAAACTTTTTCGTCTCTTTTGAGAAAACCATCTACTTTTGGTTATAAGTTTCCTCTCTTTTGGTAAGAAAAATATTTTTTGGCTGAAAATTCAAATCTTTTTTCTTTGAATTGCAGTGTATTTCGACTTTAAATTTGATACATTTAAAATGTTTCAAATTGACTTTTTTATCAAAAGTCACCATATTTTCCATATTTTGAGAGATTTCTATGCTTCGTTACAATTCGGGAGCGGGGGGCGGGGTATTAAAGTATAGGTATAAGGGTGATAAAATAGACCAAAATTGGTAACGCAGTTTATGGACGATCCCTTACCTGCAATATATTTTTTAAATATTTCATAATTACTTTTCACAGAAGTGACTCCTATTGTGATAGATGCTGTATTACAAATAAGCAAATTATCAGACAAAAATCTCGAGTGTTTAGATATTCAGTACTTCGATAATGAAAAACACTCGATAAAAAATACTAAACGTGGAAAAGAAAACTGTTGAGTAAAACCTGGCTTCAAAGATACATGCAGAAGAAAATGTTCTTCTAAGTGCGATCGAGAACATGGAGAAATTATCAATCGCGAGTATTGGTCCTTAGATAATAAGGGTAGACGCTTGGTCATTTAGAATTTGGTGGCAATGGTTGATATGCAAAGGAAAATACATGTTACATCACGGCGTTATCGTTCTGTGCAGTATCCGTTCAAGAATTGGAACGGTAAACTTTTTGAAGTGTGTAAAACGTTTTGCTTAAAAACACAAGGATACAACAGAAACAACGACTCGTTAATAAGAAACTTGAGGCCAAAAAACTGTTCTATCGTCCCTAAGAGTGATAGGAGTCGCAGCACTGCAACAGAAATAGAGAAGGATACTATTAGGGCTTATATCGAGACTTATAACCCAGCGTTGTCACATTAAAGAAGGAAACACGCTCCTTACAAAAGTTAAAATATGCCAATATGCTTAAATTGAAGATCACCCATTCAAAAGTTGAAGTGTTAGATTTTTAATCATTTAAATTTTGTTGGCTTATTATACAGGATGTCTAAAAAGTCCCGGGACTGTTGGATATTTCCTCAGGTAAAATACTTTTGAAAAAAGTGAAGATCATTCCTAAAGTAAATTTCAACGAGGAATTCAATGGTGACCCTCATTTTGACCTTGATGTTCACCTTCATGGCTTTTTGAATGTCAACTTTGTTTTTTTAATGGAAACCCCCTTTTTTACATCTGCAATCGATAGAGCGGAAAATTCTACGTTCAAGTACGTACCCTGGTCATAGGTCAATTGTAACGGTCAAGGTCAGTTTAGCGGTTATTTGAAATTAACAAAGTTTTCCAAGAGGTCAGTGTAATTCCTGAAGTAAATTTCAACGAGAAATTCATTGGTGAGTTCAGTATTGATCTTGGTTACAGCATTTTGAATATTGTAAAATCATAAGGAAATTTTTCATTAAAAGTTCCAGGTGTTCTGGCGAGAGTTCTGTTCCTCCCCGAAGAGTTATATAGTCCTATACCGTTTCTCGATACCTAAGTAAATACCTAAGGCGATACCATAAGTCCTATACCGTTTTTCCATACGAATATTACGAATCGAAACTAAATTTACGTATCACGAGTACACACTTACTACCTTTCGCTTAAAGCTTATTATGACGCAAGCTAATCTTTCAAAGCGAGAGAGAATATCTGCAATAATGATGCGTGGTTGAGGAGATGAGTTTGATCTTATGATCGAGTTTGTTTGCTTTTTCATCGCACTTTTCGTAATCGAAAAGGGTTAAATCCTGCTTCAAAATCAACAATTGAAAGAACTGTAAGGCGTTTTATGAATCATGGATCTATCAAGGATCTTCAGAGAACTCTTTGGCCAAAATCTGCAGGATCTGAGGAGATGCATATGAACATAGCCCAAGCATTTGTTGAAAACCCACACCTTAGTTCACGTCAAGCTAGTGATGAGCGTAACGTTGCTCCTGAGACTGTGCGAAATATTTTTAAAAGCATTCATTTCCTTTCTTAGAAAGTTGATCTGGTACAAGAGCTCAATAAAGACGATCCTGATCGTCGGGTTGAATTTTGTGAAATTATGATGGACAGAATTGATAGAGATCCTCTTTGCTTGTACAATATAGTATTTTCAGATAAATCTACTTTCACTTTAAAAGGTGAAGTTTACAGGCAAAATTGTAGATATTGGTCCGACACAAATCCTAATTGGATGTTGGAGTGTCACATACAATATGCACAAAGAAATTAATGTTTGGGCCGGTATCTTGAATGATACATTGATAGGCTCTATCTTCATTGATGGTAATCTCAATGCCCGTGCATATGAAGAGCTTGTCAGAAAACAAATTGTACTAAGCATAAAGGAGATTACAAGGAATAATTTTAAAAACATTTGGTTCCAGCAGGATGGAGCAGCGGCTTATTATTGTAGGGAAGTTCCAGCATATTTAGATACTCAGTTCCCTCAAAGGTGGATTGGAAGAAGGGGTGAAATCAAATGGCCTGCTAGATCTCCTGATCTGATGCCTCGTGACTTTTTTCTTTGGGGTTATTTAAAGAGCAAAGTATACGCAATGCAACCGCAAAGCTTAGACGAATTGCAGAATCGGATTCTACAACAGGCTACTTTGATTGATAAGGAGATAATTCGTAATACTGTAACTCATTTTTACAATCGCATAGCTTTTTGTCAAGAAGCTCAAGGTTTTCAGTTCGAACATCTTCACTGAAGCGTGAGAGGCAAGGGGACTCACGCTAATCAAGCACCCCGAAACGTGAGAGGCAAGGGGACTCACACTAATCAAGCACCCCGAAACGTGAGAGCCAAGGGGACTCACGCTAATCAAGCACCCCAAAGGGAACAGAATTTACTACGTTCACGTTGTTGTTCCTGGGTAATGCGAAACGTAAACGTAAACTGCTTAGAAAAAACCTTAAAAAACCTTGAAGATCATCACCAAGATCAATACAGAGCTTACCAATAAATTTCTCGTTGAAATTTACTTCGGGAATTGCATTGACCTCTTGGAAAACTTTGTTAACTTCAAATAACCTCTAACTGACCTTGAACGTTACAATTGACCTATGACCTGGGTACGTACCTGAACATAGAATTTTCCGTTCTATCGATTGCAGATGTAAAAAAGGAGGTTTCAATTTTGAAAAACAAAGGTCACCTTGAAAAAACCTTGACGATCATCACCAAGATCAATACAGAGCTCACCAATGAATTTCTCGTTGAAATTTACTTTAGGAATGACCTTCACTTTTTTGAAAAATATTCTACCTGAGGAAATATCGAACCGTCCCGGGACTTTTTGGGCATCCTGTATGTAATACTTTATACGTTCTAATGTACACAATGTTCCATAAAATAACTTTATTCTTCCCTTACAGATGTTTGCCTTCGGACATCACAATACCTAGCTAACGAAGAATGTGAACATTGTGTTGCATATGATTTGCACAAACAAATTCCTAAAAAATTAGTCGATGACAATCAAATAGAACAAACTGCTTTAGAAGGAAGAGACGATCAAGAGATACGATGTGAAGGAAAAAATCCTAAAGCAGGCGATGATGATGAATGAATGTTGAAATTAATTGATTATCGTAGATGAAGCAGGTCATGGATAAAGATGTTCAGAATGTATCCAATGGAAAAAGCATATGACCAGAGAAACGGAAGATCGAAAAAATTATAGACTGGAAGGTGAATCGAAAGATTTTAGTCAGAAAAACGTATGCTACTCGGTTGACCTAAAAAAAGTAATTATGTTGCCTCGCATGGATGGAATTAAAAAGGTCATGTTTACAAAAAGGATTATAGCTTTTAATGAAAACTTCGTGCCTGTGGGCGAGAATCAAAAGCATTAAAAACCCAACGCAGTAATTTAGGCAGAACCTATAACAGGACGAAAGAAAAAAGATATCACATTCGCATAACACGCATTTTTTCTTCAACATCGAGACACTGAACGCATCACTTTGTGGCTCGACAACTGCGCAGGACAAAATAGAAACTGGACTCTTCTTTCCATCCTAGCATATATTATCTAAGCGAACGAGATAGCTACAGAAGAAATTATATTCAAATACTTTGAACAGGGGCACACTTTTATGTTTGCTGATAGTTTTCACCATCAGGTGGAAAAGTCCATAGAAAGGAGTCACAACGTTTATGATTTTCCTGATTTCAAAGATGCTGTTCAGGCAACCAGCTCCGGCAAAGTAAAAGTTGTCAGCATGATTTTCAGCGACTGTTCACATTGGCAGGATCACACTTGGTTGAATATTTATTAGCGAATTTTTATAGACAGCGTTAGATTTTCTGGGCAATGACGAGAACATTAAAAAAAGGTAGAAAGAAATCGGTTAATAACTTGAAAAGTTATTGCACTTTTGTTACGCTGCAAAGTAGTGCAGCAATGTATTTTCTTGGACATATTAGCGAAAATATTAACCGATTTTTATGAACTTTTTCCATATTTCTAAAATTGTATCACGCAATTGATTCCGCTCATTTAAATTTAATTGTGTCATACCTTCATAACTTCAGTTATTGTAACAGGTCTCAATCTCAGAACAATAAAAGGCATTCATGCTAGGTCAAAAAAAATAGTCACATGCTCAAAGCGGGGACCCTGCCTTGGCGCCTACCGTGCTACCCGGCCCGGGGTGGCTTCCCCCTACCGCCGGTTAGACACCGTTCACAAGGTATCAGTTTGGGAATCGCTGCTTTATTACCATCTCTGTCACTTTTACGGCATTAACCTTAATATCGCTCCTCTAAATGCTCCTAGAGAAATAGAGTCAATTGTCGAGAAGAAGAAGAGCCACATATACTGGAACTTTATATCCTCGGCAATTGTTTCTGTTACACACTCTAGGCCTGACATCATTCTTCTTGACATCGAAAAGCGAACTATGTTTGTTATCGAATTTTCGGCACAAACTGACAAAAACATCATAGCCAATCATACAATTGTACCCGGAATATTCTGTTAAACTAATCGTTCTTATCATCAGCACTTTTGGAGATGCCAAGCTTTCACTGGTTAATAACCTGAAAAGCATCCCCGCATGTCAACAATATGCTGAACCGCATACGGGAAAAATGCAGAAGGCGGTCGTTCTTGTGTCGCTTTGTGTGCTCAGGGTGCACGAGACTTTTGCCTGAATGTCATATTAATTTTGTCACAGACTGTAACCACCTATCTCACAGTCGTGAGACGTGGTTGTGGCTGAAATTATACTGCGATTTCGCTGGGAACGGGTGCAGTTTTTCAGATAAGCACCCGCTCCCGGCGAAATCCTGCGGTTGTCCGTATGACAAATT
>NC_046660.1:130212266-130226301 GCF_010883055.1 Belonocnema kinseyi | reverse complement strand
CCTCGTTGTTCATACATTTCTTGCCACACAGGTTCAATTGCCCGAACAATCCTATAATTTAGGATAGCTGTGAATATCTTATAAAGCGTGTTCAGATAAGTTGTTGGCCTGTAGTTCTTTGGGTCAGCTAATTTGCCTATTTTCGGCAGGAGTATTGTGCGCCCTTCCACCAACCACTCTGAAATCGGCTCTTCCGACTTCAAATATGAGGTGAAAATACAGGCCAAATGCTGATGGGTTGAAGAAAACTTCTTCCACCAGAAAGTTTTGATACAATCTGGTCTCGTCGCGGAATAGTTCTTCATCCCTCTTAATACATTTTCCACCTCCTTGGTAGTGATGGGTGGGCATTCTTTATCAGGCGTTTTGAGGGCAACACATAACTCCTTGAAGCTATTTATATTTTATGAGTCTTCGTCCAGTCTATGCTGAATTTCGTAGACTTCTCTCCAAAATACTTCGACCCCCTCTGGTTTGGGTGGGTGTTCGACAGTAACTGGAGGCTCTTGGAAGAGTCGAGATATGTCAGAGAGAAACTGTTGATTTTCTCTGACCCACCTCTCCCTTCGCTCGAGACTTCTCTTAGCGTCAGATAGTATCCGTATTCTCTCAACAATATGCTACCTGATGGTCAGCAGCTTTGACTTGTTAAGTGTGTGATAACGGGTCCGTAGTTCGCGCGCGAACTTTCGAACCTTGGCGGTAAAATTCCTGCCAGACGTGATGTAGTCAATCACACATTGAATGCGGGACGCGTACTGTCTTGCCCAGCCTATCTTTACGGCAAGTTGATGCATTCGTCTTTTGGTCTTATGATCAGCCGTTGGTTTTGTTTTACAGTTCGCATCGGCCAAAGCTCTCGCTGCATTATACACACAATAATTGATAGCCGAGAGGTCGGATTCACCGGAAAAATGTCCACGAAGCTCGTCATCCATTTCAGACAGATCGCTAGGCTTGAGAGAAACCTTGGTGTTGATGTTTCTCCGGGTCGTAAAGCATCGCTCTTCATTTATTGGATGTCTGCCCGCGGTTGGTCTTAGTGTCGCCTCTCCTTCTTTGTTGCCGGCTTGTTCTAGCTGTGGTAGAGTAGGCGTTCCGCTTACATAGCCCCTTTTACGGAGTAGTTCAGCATGGTTTCGCAGACGTTGCTGCGAAAAGTGCGATATCTCAGGGTGTTTCTCGCACCACAGAGCATGCAGCCGTGCCATGTAACCCCGTTCACGGGTCACATTCGCATCGTAGTAGTCTAGCAAGTCGTGATTCAGTTGCTCCGCCCACCCAAAGGTCACGAGATCCCGTCAATTCATCGCATTAAATCCATTTTTATTGGCTCCACCAGCTCTAGATTGGTCGGCATTGTTGGCCGACCCATTGTCGGTAGCCCTGCGCGTTCTGTTGTTTTGAACCGCACTTACTACAACTATGTTTGGTGTTGTCATTGTTGTTCCCACGAGAAGCTAGGGAAAGGGGTTCGTCCATCCTGGTAGAGCCCCGCATGCAAGGATAAGGCTGCGTACTCTGCGAGGTCGCCTGGTATCCCAGAGTCACCGTTCTAGACACCACACCCAGGTGCCATTCAGCTTTCGGCACGGTTTTCACACCTCCGCTTGAGCGTTAATTCCTTTGGGATGACCCCTGGACAATTGTCCGCGACTGCCTATTTATTTTTGTAACCATATTTACTTAAAAGCCAAGACATTTCCGATGATAGCTGCAGGGAACTCAGCATGCGGGAACTCCCTACATGCAAAGGCACAGTGCGGCACTAAGAGTGCTTTATTACCTTCTGTGTCACTCTTACGGCATTAAGCTTAATATGACTCCTCTAAACGCTTCTAGGGGAGTCGAGTCAATTGTCGAGAATGGGAAGTGCCGCATATACTTGAACTTTATATTCTCAACAATTGTTTCTGTTGCACACTCGAGGCCTGACATTGTTCTTCTTGACTTCGAGAAGCGAACCATGTTCGTTATCGAATTTTCGTCACCAGCTGACAAAAACATCATAGTCAAGCAGAATGAAAAGACTTTATAAGAGAGTTGCAACGATTGTACCTGGAATATTCTGTTAAACGAATCGTCCTTATCATCGGCGCTCTTGGAGGTGCCAAGCTTTCACTCGTTAATAGCCTGAAAAGCATCCCTGCGTGTCAACAATATGCTAAAACACTTGTGGGAAAAATGCAGAAGGCGGTAGTTCTTGGCTCGCTCCGTGTTCTCAGGGTGCGCGAAGCTTTTGCCGGATCGTCGTTTTGATTCCGTTACAGGCTGTAACCACCTATCTCACGGTCGTGAGACGTGGTTGTGGCTGAAATTTTACCGTGATTTCGCTGAGAGCAAGTGCAATTTTTCAGATCAGCACCCGCTGCCGGTGAAATCCTGCGGTTGTCCTTATGACAAATTTTTAATATATATGTATATATACAATAATTTTCCCACAAAATGTATATTTTTCTGAAAAATTGAAATAAAAATTTTACACATAGGGGAATTGTTTATATTTACATTTTTGGTTTTAAACGTGTTTTATACATCTCCTAGTGGGGGTGTGTTCGAGCTGTAAAATCCATATATCTGGTACATGAAATTCTTTGTTGGATTAGTGTGATTTAGCGCGGTTCTACTGGGAGCCGGTGTTCTTTTAGATAACTGTTGCTTCCAGCGTGTTATAATTATAATTTTAGTGTTAAATGTTTTTAAATACATAAAGGATAATGTTTGTGACTATATTGAGAATATAAAAAAATATTGAAAAATATTAAAATGTTACATGGTGGATTTGTCCTATTAGAGAAACCACTGTAAAAAGCACCTAATAATCTATCTTCGGGGTTGTGTGGAAAACAGTTTATTTTACAAAGCCATTTTTAAGTTTCTGCGAAGTAGACTGTCTTCTGATACTAAGTATTTTAGCATTTTGTCAATTGGCCAATTGTTTAATTCATTTTTTCATCACTTGCATCATCACGTAATATATTTGTATACATATGCTTTTATTATGAACAATTAACAATAATTGTTTCACCTGCGATCATTAGTTTATCAATTTTTGGCCAAAAAATGCTCAAATATGGTCGCTGTACATTTTCCAGTACACCCTGAGCCTTTCGAATGGAAAGAGGCAAAGTTTCATGGACGTAACTCATGACTTGTATGAGATAAAACATTTTTTTTTATTGGACGCATATAATTTTTTCTTAACGGTTTTCTGTAGGAGATGTACAAAACGAGCAGTTTAACAAAAATTTTGTCTGCAAATAGCTCAAAATAGCAGCAAAATTATGTTTTCTTGAAATCACTTACGTAGCTTCATCGAGAAGTGTAACATTGTGAAAAAACTGAACCCGAGTAAGTTGCTCTGAAAAATAGGTCAAAAGTGATCAACTTAGGGAGGTTATAACTTATGACCTATTGGGACTAGATCATTGCATTTTGTTAGAATTACTGGAAATTGAGTCTACTTTAATTGAAGTGTTAAACATTTTTTTGTTAAATGAACAGGTTCCGAAGTATAGATACAAACTGCAGAATTAGGGTTTTTCGCTTCTTTTTTTTTGTTGATCTGGGTTCTTTGAAGGTCCATAACTCGCCGCCTATTCAAAATAGGAGGCTTTTTGTGCCTTCCAAATTTTTCAAAATTGTCTCTAATTTAATTTTGGTGTTTTACATTTAGCTCTGAAATGCAATGGGAGGGGAGGAGGGATCAGTGTATACTAATACGATCCTTTGAACTTTTTTAAAAAATATCTGCGGAACGCACGGGTGCCATTTCTGGAAAACTTGTCATTTTAGTCAGGACCCCTTAATACACCGTTATAGCAGAAAAACTCATACTACATACTTAATACGGTGAAAAGCCCTTTTTTCGTGCGAGATGCCTGGACTACTTGTAGATATGTATTATTGCGAAGATCTTCTCTCAGATACTGTTGAAAATGTTAACTGCGTGGGCCAACCAGGTAAACATTCTGCCTGGAAATCGGACCGGTTGTAGGCCTGAAAGAAGCTGTAAAGACCATATTTTTACCCTAAATTCTTTATTCAGATTCATTTGTCTATCCTAAAGAGACGATTCTTTGCTCTTCATACAGATTTCAGAAAGGCTTTTGACTCAGTAAACCACTGTCACCTATGGTGCAAACTTATTAGGATAGGCAAGTCCACTTAATCTATACGAATTATAAAGAATCCCTATGATAACGTACGTTAAGGTGACTTGTGGGGTGCTTCGTGGAGAAATCAGTAGTCCTCTCCTTTTTGCGCTTTTCATATATGCTTTAGAATAGTACTTAAGTAGTCACCGTATGCATGAAATTTCAATAGATTTTTTAGTGACGTTATCCCGCTTGCTTATGCTGATGATATAGTTGTATTTACTTACTCTCAGGCTGAATTGCAAGCAAAAATTAACCTTATCGCGCATTACCTTATGAGACATTTTTTAATGGCCAATGAAGAAAAATCAAAAGTTATAGTACACCACAAAGGTTAGCCATGTTAATTCAAATTCTTTGACGCACAGTCTTCGCTAAAAATAGTGTTACGCAACAGAATTCTTGGGATTAAGGCAAACCAAACTCTCGCTTCCAGTCACCCTGTTCTTAGCCTTCTTAGAACTGCTGGCTCCGAAATACATCTTAAGGCAACCCCTGACAGTGGACTGAAAGCGAGAGTTTGGTGTACTTTAATTCAGTCGAGGAATCCGAGTCCTCTTTCTACAAGAAAATACTAGATTAGCCAACATATATCTCAAATTTTGACCTCCACTAAAAGCCACGTCGAATACAGTTAGCTTACAATATTTTTGATTTAGCGCTAAGATGGTTGTCGAGGTTGCTGGGTATACTTGCTTATAGATACTCTAATGGATATTTTCTTAAATTGAAGGCAATGTCCTTAAAACCATATTGCAATCCGAAGTACATATGTCTAGGTTTTCCAGTTCAAAAATATGTTTACCCTAAGGAATTCGTAGGAAATGTGGCTACACTGGGATTATCTGTCGCTCACTGAAAACGTGTATGTGTTTTTGATAGTATAAATTTACTTATGAATCTGATAGACTCTGCCCCATATGTAACTTCTCTGTAACAGAGGATCTTTATCACTTACTAGCTGTTTATCCTGCCCACTCAGACTCCAGAATATGAATCTTAGGTCCATCAGCAACCACGAAAGTCAATAGGCACTACTAGCCAAGTCTTTTAAACTCTAACCAAGGTACCTGGCAACATCTTCCTGTTGTTCCCAGAAGATATCAGTTTCCAGCATCACTCCCTAAGTCCCTAATATCAAAACAAACTTCGCGAAGATAAGAAATACATCTTTAAATGAAAAGGAAGGTTATTTAAAGAGTGTAAGTGTGTTTCGTTATTCAAACTGACCTTTGTTCAGTATCGGTCATTTAAGAAACTTTGGATTCACCTTTCTGACGCTTCTGCTAAGTGCAAAGGGGACTTCTACAAGAGAAGTAAAAGTATGTTTCGGAAGTGATTCTTGAAACTTCCATCATGTGGGAAGTCTTGACCCATGATGTAAGTATTTTTTTAGCTTCGGAAAGTAATTTCTAAAACTCCGTCACTGTGAAGCCTTGCCTAATGATGCCAAGAAGCTGCTTAGTATTTTTTGTCTTCTGGAAGTGATTTTCAAACTGCCAACCTGTGCAAGCACCTGGACGATGTTGAAAGTTACCTACTTAGTTGTTTTTTTTTTTGCTTTAGGGAAGGTCTGAAGCCGATATGGTTTATTCTATACTTTAGGAAGTCATACTCAACTTAACACGTACCCGAGTAATGTTGTCTTGCATGGGTATTGATGCCCAGAGACTTCTTCAGCAGTTTCGAGCGCATAGGAACACATAACCGTCAGTGACTAAAGTCGGGTCAAAAAGTCATGACACCTCCCAAGTTAAAGCTTTATAATTTTGAATTCATGTAGAAGTGCAAAAATTGGTACCAAAAATTTGAGAAAATTCATGGGTATTCTCTAACGTGTAATTTACAAATGGCATTTTTTAAATTAATTTTAATGCTAATTTTAATTAGTAACGCTAGAAAAGTAAGAAATAATTATTTCGGTTTTGGATAGATTTCAATGTGAATTCTAACTTAAAAAAGTTTCCTGAATCAGCCATGTTTCAGGACTTTTTGTCCCGACTTTAGCTTTTGTCTTTGGTGACGAGTGGTGTTATCACAGCACGTGAATCCATGACTAGGATAACTTAGCATAGGCTTATAATATCCACCCCTCCCCCCCCCCATTCAACTGTTTCTTAAACACTACAGTCCCACAATAGAAGTTCCCGTGATAGAGGACAAGATGCTCGAAGGTGGCAAGAGACTGGCGCAGCTAGGCCAGCGGAGCAACTACACAACAACGCAGGAGTGTATGAAAAAAAGTGGGCAGTACCCTCTACGGTTAATCATTTCATCTGCTTCACTCAGTTGCAAAAATGTCTCAGGAGGTTCGCTTCAGTTCGCTTTCAGTCACTCAGTGTTTAGGTTATGCACATTATAAAAATATCTAAACAAAACAAGAGGAAGCATTTATCTTTCAAAGAACAAAAATAAGAATAAGTTACAATAAGGATTTGCATGCTGCTTTATTAGAATGGTTTCAGAAACCAGTAAGCTCTCATTTTAAACTAGAAGAATTGATTATTTATTGAAATATTTAGAAATTATGGAAAAACATTTTTTGATAATTTTAAATTTGAAAAAACTTAAAACAACTTCTAGATTTCTCAATATTTATAAATACAATTTGAAAGCTTCTCAAGAATGTTTTAACTATTTGAAGTGAACATAATGTAACTTCTAATTTACAAACGGTTCAGTTTTTTTTCAATTTTTCGAGCTTAAAACTGCTTTAAAGTTTGAACTTTTTTAAGTTTTGTGATTGATTCTTTAATTTAGAGTATAGAAAATTATAACTTCGAGTTTTTGGAATTGAATCTGAATCTTTGAACTCTATAACTTATCAAAGCTAAAAATTCTAAATTTGGCAGTTTATCTACATTTCATTCGAACTTGTTTAATTGTAAAGTGTTAGTAACTTCCATTTTATAAGTGTAAATTATTGAGCATTTGAAAAAAAAATTCATTTTAAATTTTTTCAACTTCAATTTAAAAATTAAAAAGTTTAATTTTTGAGAGTTTTTTTATTACTTCAAATGAAAAAATGTTTTGTTTTCTAATTTGAATTTTTTTATTTTATTGCTCGTGAAAAAGCTTTGCGAACCGAGAAAACCTCGGAAAATGACCGAGAATTTTTTTTCAATAAAATGGCTCAGTACTTTGATCAAGTTTTTTCCATTGTGACATTATAAAACAAGAACGTGGTAGAGAGGGGTTGATTTTAGACCGAAGGGTTGGAGTCAAATAATTGAAGTCCGTATTTTCGAGGAGCACAAAAATCAGAGACTCCATTGACAATGGAAAATTCTCAAAACGATTCTTTCTTTACAATTGTATATCTACGTGGTACAGGGGGGTTGATTTTAGACGTTAAGGGTTGGCGCCAAATTATTGAAGAGGATATTTTCGAGGAGTCTAAAAATCAGAGACTCCATTGACACTGGAAAAATATTCAAGAAAATTATTTTTTTCTCCAATTTTACATCTACGTGGTACAGTGGGGTTGATTTTTCACGTTAAGGGTTGAAGACAAATTATTGAAGAGGGTATTTTCGAGGAGCCCAAAAATCAGAGATTCCATTGACCCTGGAAGAATATTCAAGAAATTTTTTTTTTTCAATTTCATACATACGTGGTAGGGAGGGGCTGATTTTAGACGTCAAGGTTTGAGCCAAAAAAATCGGAAAAGGTATGTTTAAAGAGCCCAAAAATTACAGACTTCATTAACACTGGAAAATTCTTAAGACAATTATTTTTTTACAATTTCATATCTACATATTAAAGGGGGGTTGATTTTAGACGTTACGGGTTGGAGCCAAAAAATCGGAAAGGGTATTTTTGAGGAGCCTAAAATTCAGAGACTTCATTGACTCAACTTCATTGACTCAATATTGAGACTCAACAATTCTCGAAAAGATTATTTTTTGTTAAACTCATACCTACGTGGTAGAGTTGGTAAATCTTGACTTTGTCCATGAATTTCTTTTTTAATTTTACCCTTAACGCCTAAAATCAACCCCTCTCCAACACGTAGATATGAAATTGTAACAAAATAATCTTCTTGAGCATTTTCCAGGGTCAATGGAGTATCTGATTTTTGTGCTCATCGAAAATACCGACTATAATTTTTTGGCTCCAACCTTTAACGTCTAAAATCAACCCCTCTCTAACACGTGAATATGCAATTGTTGAAAAATAATCCTTTGGAGAATTTTCCAGGGTCAATGGAGTATCTGATTTTTGTGCTCCTCGAAAATACCGACTTCAATTATTTGACTCCAACCCTTAACGTCTAAAATCAACATATACAATTGTATAGAAATAATCGTTTTGAGAATTTTTCAGTGTCAATGGAGTCTTCGGTTTTTGGGCTCCTCGAAAATACCCTCTTCAATTATTTGTCTCCAACCATTAACGTCTAAAATCAAACCCTCTCCACCACGTAGATATAACTTTGTCGAAAAATAATCTTTTTTAGAATGTTTTAGTATAAATGGAGTCTAAATTTCAGGCTCCTCAAAAATACAGTTTCAGATTTTTCGCCCTAACCCTTAAAGTCTAAAATCAACCCCTCTCTACTACGTAGATATGAAATTGTAAAAAAATAATCGTTTCGAGAATTTTCTAGTATAAATGAATTCTCTGATTTTTGGGCTCCTCGAAAATACCCTCTCCAATTTTTTGCCTTCAATCCTTAACATCTAAAATCAACCCCTCTCTGACACGTAGATACGAAATTATAAAAAAATAATTTTCTTGAATATTTTTCCAGTGTCAATGGAGTCTATGATTCTTGGGCTCCTCGAAAATACCCTCTTTAATTACTTGGCTCCAACCCTTAACGATTAAAATCAACCCCTGTCTACCACGTAGATATGAAATTGTAAAAAAAGAATCTTCTTAAGAATTTTCCAGTGTTAATGAAGTCTCGGATTTTTGGGCTCCTCGAAAATACACACTCCAATTTTTTGGCCCTGACCATTGACGACTAAAATCAACCCCTCTTTACCACGTAGATATAAATTTGTCATAAAATAACCTTTTTGGGAATTTTCCAGTGTCAATGAAGTTTCAATACTTTTTCCATTACAGGGGGTTTCTTTTTACAATAAAGGTTGGTTTTACAAAAGTGTTTAAAATCACATTTGAAAGCAAAAAAATAGCAAGAAAATCTAGCCTAGTCACTTTTTCAATACTTTTTTAAAATACTTTTTCTCATTACAGGGGGTTGTTTTTTACAATAAAGGTTGATTTTATAAAAGTGTTTAATATCACATTTGAATGCAAAAAATAGCAAAAGAATCTAGCCTTTTCATTTTTTCAATATTTTTTTAAATACTCGTTTTCATTACAGGGTGTGATTTTTTTAAAAAGGGTTGATTTTGCAAAAGCGATCCATAGCTCATTGTAAAGCAAAAAAATAGCAAAAAAATCTAGCCTTGTGATTTTTTCAATACTTTTTTAAAATACTTTTTCTCATTACAGGTGGTTGCTTTTTACAATAAGGTTTGATTTCATAAAAGTGTTTAATATCACATTTGAAAGCAAAAAATAGCAAAAGAATCTAGCCTAGTCATTTTTTCAATATTTTTTTTAATACTTGTTTTCATTGCAAGGGGTAGTTTTTTAAAATAAGAATTGACATCACAAAGGCCATGCATAGCTCATTGTAGAGCAAAAAAATAGCAAAAATATCTAGCCTAGTCATTTTTAAGTACTTTTTAAAATATTTTTTTCTATTACAGGGGGTAGTTTTTTTAAATAAGGATTGTCTTTACAAAAGCGATTAATAGATCATTATAAAGCAAAAAAATAGCAAAAAAAGCAAACCAGGGGTGCCTGGAATTAGATTGGATTAGCTATATGGATTTAAAAGAATGGAAAAGGGATTTCGAATCCATTCTGAGTGAACTTGCACAATAAAAGAAATGCAAATGTCGGTTTGGATTTATTTTGAAACAAATCGAATTGATTGTGGTGTTGACGGACGGAGTAAAAAGAATTCACATATCTGTCCGGATAAGCCTTTCATTTATTCGGATTGAACTGAGAGATTAAATACTGATAAAATGTCAGCATGTATGAGTGGAAACAACGATAATTAATAATTACGTGTAGAAGAGCGGAAGGGTTGGTATATACCAAAACTATCAAAAGACACAGTTTCTTCATTGAGTCATAATTATTCATGCCAAATCAAAATTAATGGACGCGCATGTACAAATTGGATTATTAATTTTCTAGTATGAAAACTCGTGAATTTAGAAAAACAAATTTAATATTTGGCGAAGAGAATGTACTACAGAGGAAAGATGAGATCAAGAGTGCTCGTTGATCAAAAGGGTCATTTAAGCCAAGGAGGAGTACGCGTGCATGTTCTGGGCGGAGCAGGAGTGATCCACAGTGCCAGGAGTCACTGAGTGACACACGCACGACTGCCACGCTTCGTGGTCACGCTCAAAGCTGATGCGGAATACAGGGTGAGTGCAGAACAAAAAGGGTCACGCTTCGATTCCTTCTCTAAACAGCAAGACCAGTCGTCACCGTTCGTCCACTCTAATACTCTGTTGCATCATCAAGGTGTATCCATCCATTCTCTTCTCGAAAATGATTATTCATTTTAATCACAATGTTCAATCCAACTGTCTTCTGTTGAAATTAAAAAGAGAACCATTAAAGACGCTGCTGACCTGTTAACAACTAAATGGTTTTAACATTTTATTATACGTGAATCGTAAACCATCCCAGCTCATTCATGAATAAAGCATTAGATCTCGAATACACCTACTTAAAAAATAAAAGTTGACCAATATGAAGTAAAAGTAGCACAAATTGTTCTAATATTAGTCAGCAATTTATGAGGAATAAATTATCATTTAGATAAATATTAAGCAAGGGGAGGGGGTGAAAAAGTTGTTTTTTCATGGAAATCGTCTATTTTGAAGATTTTTAACTCTACTAGTGACGATAGACAAAATTTTGTCTAGTACAGTGTCTAGGTTTTTTTCACGCGATTTAATTGATTAAAAGCAACTTTTAAAGGAATAAATGTTTGCCTCTTGAACATAAGGATGAAATATATCAAAACAAAATATACCTTCTTTCTAATAAAGTCAAATAAGTTTTTCTACTTTTATTGTTGAAGGTCAAATATATATTTTTTCAAACAATGCGTATGAAAATGGAAAGGGCCAAAATTGATGATATCGACCAAAAAACCTATAATTTCACCGTTTACCCTCCGTAAATATTTGTCCAAATTACAAAATTCGTTATACTTAGATCAGATCTCGTAGATTTTTAACGCAAGTATACCCTATATTGAGTCAATACGAGCTTACGCATTACTCACAAGATAGTCCCATTGGCGGATCTAAGTTTAAAAACGTTGTTTGAGTGGAAGTTTTATAGTCATATACCAGTTGCTCAAGTAATCTTTAATTTGGCAGCGCGGAAATTCAATTGGAGCCAAAAGATGCTCTACTATTTGCTTGTATGCACATATATATTGACTTTTTGCAATTAAACCTGAACCTGTTTCACCCCTAGAGCTGCTAGAGAAAGATATGATGAACTCGAGGCTTTTTCCACATGAATGTGAGTAATGCTTTTTAAAAAAACTTGATGCGATTGTTTTTCGGCGTTTATAATTTCGGTTTATAATTCCATTCGTTCATTTATTTGGACAATTTTTCGAAAAAATAGGTGTCCCAAATTAATAGGGCCACTAAAAAAACTTCAATTTTTTTTAAGAATAATAAATAATTCGTAAAATAATGCGATTTAAAATATATTATATTAAAATTTTACTTCTTACATGCCATAAACATATACATATGTATGTATAAAAACTAAATATTGTGCGTGAATTCCCAAAGTAATTTGCAGTTGTATTTTTCTTTTAATTTAAATTTTTCCCGAGGATTTTTCACATACATACTTTCCCACATACATTCTTTTTGGGGATTATCGACGTATTTTTCCTGTTTTAAATGTGTATATTCGCACAATATGTTCGAAATAAATATTTCTCCTATTTTTATTACGGGGATCCCCGTAAGTAGCGGGAGTTCCCGGGTTTTTCTCGCTTTACCTGGCATGCACATATGTATACTCCTGGTATAAATAGGCTTCCGAATGTATTTTTGGCCAGTTAAATTGTGCTTGTGCGTTAATAATATTCGAGGTAACAAAACAAATATGGAAGAGGGAAAGCATTGTCTGCAGAAGAAAAGGCGTCAATTGATGCGTATGAAAAATGTGGGAAATCACAACGTGATATAGCGAAGCTTATAAACCGATCGAGAAATGTTATTTACCTGTATATAAAGAATAGAAGTAATCAAATAGTGAAGAAGAAACGTGGACCACGGCCAAAGCTCTCAGATCGTGACAAACGAAAAATAGTCGCCGCCGCCTCGCAAACAACTAAGGGGTGCATCGAGTATTGAAGGATTCCCCTAATTTAGTATGTGAAAAAATGCAAAAAGCGCCTAAACTGAAACCTCATCATATGCAGGCACGCTACAATTTTGCAGAAGAGAAGCTGCATTGGACGCACGAATGGTCAAAGGCACATACTTAGACAGTGCATTTTTTCTCATAACAAATAATTAGTTCCTTCAAGCCTATGTAATTTAGGCTCGGGTCTTTTACTTGCTTTTCAGATTATCTGGTCTGACAAAAAAATTTTAATTTAGATGTTCCTGACGGAATGCGTTATTATTGGCGTGATCTGAGACATGAGCCTCGTTATTTTTCAACCCGAAACTTTGGAAGCGGTTCCGTCATGGTATGGGGGGCATACAGCGGTTTCGGAAAAGTGGCCTTAGCTTTTATTTCTCATAAAATGAAAATTGGAGATTACCAGGCAGTGCTAGAAGAACATCTTAAGCCCTACCTTGGACGTTTCCGCTCTGCAAAATTGACTTTCCAGCAGGACAACGCAGCCATACATGCGAGCAAGTCTACGAAGGATTGGTTGGCAAAGTCAAAGATCCCCGTACTCGCGTGGCCAGCGATCTCTCCAGACCTTAACCCAATGGAAAATGTTTGGGGCATGATGGTACGTGATGTGTATCACAACGGAAAGCAGTACACAACGGTCGCAGAGCTGAGGGAAGCGATCAAATCAGCATGGAACAACGTCACCGCGAAAAGTCTCAAATATCTGAATAAATCGATGGTAAAGCGAATGAAAATGGTATTTAAAAATGACGGAAATACTATTAATTACTAATTTTGTGAATAAAATCTTTTTATATGTACGTATTTTGTTGAATAAATTGAATTCTTTCGGAAAAATTGATTTTTTTTTTAGTGGCCCTAATAATTTGGGACACCGATTTTTTCGATAAAATGCCCAAATAAATAAACGAATGGAATTGCGAGCTCTATATTTTAAGAAAAATCGTTAACTCGACTCATTTATTCACTCACAAAATTTGGTGCAGTTTGTTCCAATACAAAAAAAAATTATCCTTAAAAAATGGGGTGGCCCTATAAATATGGGACACACTGTAGCAGCGGGAACTTATTAAGAAGTTTGTGCCTCTAGCTTGAAGGAATATAGTTATGATAGCAAGAAAATTAATAGTTTTTTTAAAGCTTCTGAATAGTTCAATTATTTAAGAGTATCATCCTGCTGTGACCTCGCGCTAAAGCTTACATCAGTAGAGCTCCTGAAAATATTAGTTAAAAACGAAATATTTTTAATTTGTCCTATTTCATTATTCTGACCCTATTGTATCCATTGAAATTTTCGAAGTAATT
Organism: Belonocnema kinseyi; assembly: GCF_010883055.1. NCBI lineage: Eukaryota > Metazoa > Arthropoda > Insecta > Hymenoptera > Cynipidae > Belonocnema > Belonocnema kinseyi. The sequence goes on along the minus strand of NC_046660.1, from coordinate 130,212,391 downwards.
TAAGCCAAAATACAACTATCTTCTACCAGGTGTATACATATGAAACCGGTATTGCCATTTAGCGGCCAGTAGGCACACTAGTAGGCACTGTCGGAACTTACCATTTGTGCTAATTGGCGTATTGT
>NC_046660.1:130193409-130212166 GCF_010883055.1 Belonocnema kinseyi | reverse complement strand
GCGCATACTTTGAATAAAATATTTGTTATCATTCTCTTGAAATAAATGTGTTTTTTTCTTGAAAAAATACCGGTTTCATATGTATACACCTGGTATGTAACTTACAAAAGATAGTTCAGTCATTTTCACTTTCATTTTACGTAAATTGTCATTAATACGTTTCAATTTATTTTTCACGTACGTAAAATAAAAACTTTCGAAGTATTTACATAATTATTCAGAAAATTTTCAAAAGTGTTCATTTCAAAGACGTTGCCATTGAAAGTCTAATAATCGCAGAATGACGAGACAAAAGTAGGGCTTTCATTCTTTTACGAAAGATTTTCTAAAAATAAATTATAATACTTAAACAAAGTAGGCTTCTCTTTTGCAAAATGAACCATGCTCTATCATGCTATAAGCTATGCATTTTTGTGATTCTTTCCAACGAGTAATTTTCAAAAATGTAGAGCCAACCGTCATCTCTTTGCTTTTTCTCACATTGACACTGTGAACTAAAAAAATGATGTGTACATATTTTACCGGAAGTTTTTTTTATCGTGCTCATAAATGTAATAAAAACCAGTCTTGCAACGTGTGAAAACTTGACACTTTATTTAAATGGGTAGTGTTTCACATTTAAGAGGATCTATTTTCATATAGAGAAGGTAAATCAGTTTCAAAAATGAGGACTTTTAGATGTGCTTCTTAGTCCTCAATATGAGGAGTCCGCCTGAGTCGCGTGAAACCACACTCTCAAAAATTCCTGTATTAAGTTTAATGCAAATTTATTGGAAGTTTTTTTCACATACGTATATTAAATTTAAGATACGACCAAATTTGAAAGTTCAAACGCACAACTGAAATTCAATATGCATTTGTATTAAATGTAATACACATATGTATTAAATTTCAGATGTGTGTTTGAACTTTCAAATTTCGTGTTACTTAAATATAATATACGTATCTGAAAAAACATCCAATACATGTATTTTAAACTTAAGAGCATGTGATACATTTTAAAATCATGAATTACCGACCGTCCCATGTTATTTTTTCTAACAATTTAAAAACGGGGAAATTAAAATATCGTGCAAATTTTTGTTTTAAATGAAAGGTGATATTATGGAGAAGGTCTGTCTGGTCAATTCAAGTTGCTATACTATTGCTAAATATACATGGCATTTTCATTCACTAATTGCAAGTTTCTGGTAAATTTTCACTTGACTAAAAAAGAAGAAATTAGAAATTCAAAACGTATAGATTGTATACAAATTACCAAATATTATTTCCTATTGAAATGAAATAATTAAAATATAGTAAAGAAGCGAGGTGACGAGAAAGCAGAAGTGTTTGTCTCCTAGAGGAAAAAGCATGTGTGGAAATTGATGACAGCGCCAAGTTACAGAAGCTTAGTATGGCCAGTTTCTAGAAACTGCATCGGTAACGGAGGATTCGTTGAAAGATCACAGTAACATCCGACATAACTATTGGAGATTAAAATATTTTTGATGCTAAATTGTTCACAGTTTTTAAATTCAAATGCTAAAGTTCCATATGATATTTTAAAATCGAACTGGATAAATTCATTATGAAGGTGTTGGCTCCACTGGCTTCAAATATTATAAATGTTGGAAATAGATTTTAAAACGCAATGTCTGACATTACAAAACTTGGTGGGATTGAAGGTAAGAATCAATATGGTTTTAATCAAAAATCTGAAAACTTTTCTATGTCATTTTTTTCTAATAAGAAAAAAGATTAATAGAAAAATTTTAAGGAGATTTTAAAAGTTATAATTATTCCTTTTCAAAATTTATAATTCCTTTCTAGAGATTTTTTCTGTATTTTGAGTCCTTTGGATCAAAATTGGAATTTTCTATTTTGACATTGTATTTTTTGCAAAATTAAACTAATATTGCAGGTCCTATAAAAAATGGTTAAAATAATAAATTAAACTAAAATGACACGAAAATGGACGAAATACAATTTTGTAGGACTTTTCAAAATTTATCATTTCTTTTTGAGATGTTTTCCTGTATTTTCAATCGTTTGGATCGAAATTTAAATTTTCTACTTTCCCACAGTAGTTTCGTCAAATTTAACTACATTCTCAAGTATAATCAAACAATTTTTTAATCACATTTTTTTTAACTTTTAAAAACTTTAATTCCTTTAGAGATTTTGTCCTGTATATTGAATCGTTTAGATCAAAATTTTAGTTTTCTATTTTCTACGGTATTTTCGTAAAACTAAACTAAATTGTAAGGTCCAATAAAGAAATTATAAAATAAAATTCTTTAGGACTTTTAAAAATTGAACTTACTTTTCAAGTCTTACACTTTTTTCAAGTCCTATAAACAAATTGTTGAACCAAAAATGTTTAGAACTTTTGTAAGTATTATTTTGGCAACAGATAGATATAGATTAACGAAGATCATCGAAACAATCTCGAGTGACACCGAGCGCTGCCGGTTGCTGTCGACTCGGAACCCAGTTCTAACATGCGAGCACGATTCGTTTCAGGTGATCGTTTTTTTTTTAGATGTTTTCGTGTTCAATATTGGCATTCGCGAGAAAGAGTGTTGTGGGACTTTGTGTCAGGAAAAGGATTCCAAATTAAGGATTATTGAGGTTCGTCGTCGGACTTGGGAACCATCGGAGGAGCTTCTCAACAGCAGCCTTCGGAATCCTGTTCCTTGGCATCCTCTGGGTGCTTCGCTCCAACCAAAGATGCCTTTAGTGTCATCAACGTGCCTCTGTGATCTCAGATCAAGGATATAAAGGTTACAGGTCATGGTAACCAGGTAAAATTAGTAAATGTTATATTTGGAAACCCTCGTTTTTAATAAAAAATGTCGCAAGTTTCTTTTTCCTTCAACGATTCATACCCTTTTTAACTGTTGAAAATTGTAAGATGAATTTACCACAGTTAAAAATTAAATTTATAATTTTCTTCCCTTTTCAATTTTCTTTTATTTTTATCATTGTTGAAAATTCAAGTATTTGAAATTGATTTGATTTTTTAATACCAAGAAGTATCCACAACAAATACAAACAAAACTTAAGAATCAATTGTTCTACATTATAAATCTTGTTTAAAATTTATTTATTTATTTTGAAAATGACGATTTGACGTGACGTGAATGACGTGAAACAGTCTAAACATGCAAAATAATTCGAATTTATGGCTTTGGATGCGCTATTCTAAAACAATTTATTCTGAGGCCTTGAAATTACGTTTTTTTTCTAAATTATTCTTAGATCAAGTCTTGGAGGTTTCAAATTTTTAATTTAACAATGATGTAGCCTCAAATTCAACGAATGATTCAAAATGGCGAGACCAGCCCGCTATTGAATATTCCTAAATTTCATATGAAAAACCTTGATACTTTTGTTTTTGATCATTTTAGATGTAAATTGATACATCAGCAAACGAATAATTTTTGTAATTGTAAATGGTTACAATTTTTGTGTCTTGAATTTAGAAATTGATTAAATTTTGGAAAGTATAATTAGAAATTTAAATCTTATTAGTTTTTTAAGTTGTTTTAATTTATTTTTAATAATTTACATTTTGAAGTGTCTGATTACAAAAACGTTTCAGTATCACCATTTTTGGTGGCTATAAATTTGTTCAGTTTTAAATGAAGTTCGCCTTCGTTTAAATGTCAAGGTTCAGCTGTAGAAATGGTTTCATTTTTAATGCTTCCCATCTGAAATCACTATTTAGTTTGAAAGTTTTTTTCAATATGATTGAACTCCTCCTTTGACTTTATAAACATTTTTCTAATCAGCTTTGATATTAAAAAGATAAAATGAAATAAATGATTATGTAAGAACAATTTAAAATTCCAAAATTTAAGAGCTTTGACTTTGAAATATTCAATTTAATTTTAAATATTAGATTGTCAAATCTTAATCGCTTTAAATTTTAGATTGTTCAAATTGAAAAGCTTGCAGTTTTTAATAATTTAATATTAAATGCTTCAAATTGTAAATGTAACAATTCCAATTCCCCTCAATTTCAAATGACCTAGTCTTAAAATAATAAATTTTTAAAGTATTGACATTGTCCTATTTTCTAAATTTTTAATTTGAAATCATTTAATTTCGTGATTCTTAAATTCAACATATAATTTTTGAATTTCCAGGGCTTCGATTTAGAAATTGTACAATTCAATTCTTTTTTCTTATTTAATTGTCAAAATCGTTCAATAAGTAATATTTTAAAATTTTTTCTAGAAGCTTCCAATGAGAAATTATTAATTATTTTTCAAACAATATGTAAAAAATAACATCGAAAAATCGGTTTTGTTATGGCTTTTCAAATCTGCACTCATATGATTTAAAGTCAATCGATTTTTTACGAAAAGGGTTGCTGATGATTATCGGTTTCAGCAATTATTATCGATAATATATGTAAACAAAATTAACATAACCTTAATTTTCTTCTAAATTGTAAATATTCTTTAAAATATGTATTAACAACAGCTAGTTTAACCTAAAATTTAAAAAAAACTTATATTGTTGTTAAGTGATACCTAATTTTTGAATTCGCAGAATTCAAAAGAATCCAAATTATTCAGTTAATTTGAACAAATTTTTTATTTTAGTTTGCTGTTTTTATTTTCAAGTAATACTTAGTATATTTGAAATTTAAAAATTACTAAAAATGCAAGGAATTCAAAATAATGCAAAAAATTCAATAGAACTCGTAACAGTCTAAATATACAAAAGAATTCAAGGAATTTAAAAGAATACAAAATAATTCTGAGAATTTACAAGCACTCAAAGGAATTCAATCAATTCCGAAGATTCAAAAGAATCCAGCGAATGTAAAGAATACAGATTGATGCTAAATCCTGTTGAATAAAACAAGAATTCAACGAACAAATTTGGACCACAACGAATAAACGAAAACCAAAAATCCTATTGTAATCAACGTTTCGGTACTCATACAGTACCTTTATTGAAGAAAGAAAAATTTAAGTGGTAGAAATTGACAGCACCCACGAACAGGTGCTCTCTCTTTGACACAAACATGATCTACACTTGAACAAATGGAAAGCTAGAGGGTGGACGAGGGCGGTTGCCTTTCCTCTTTGAGTAAGAATAGTAAGTAATATACTTTTTGTAAATATACCAAATAAATTTAAAGCGTTTAAAACATAAATTTAACTTTAGACACCTTATTTTTTTGTTACGTAATAAATGATTATTTATTTTTAAGTTGAAGAATTTCAAAATGATTCAAAAGAATTAAGAGAATTTAGAAGTATTCAAAAGATTTCAAATAATTCAGAAGAAGAATTCATTTGTCATATTGGAATAAATTTGTATTCTGTAAATTCTTTGAAATCGTTAGAATTCATTTAAATTCTGGTTGTATTTTTACTTGCATATATTATTGGTAAGTAAAACCTCATTTTTCAATTCAAAGGATTCAAAAGAATAAACATATTTCAAACACATACAAGGGATCCAAAAGAATTCAGAAGAATTAAAAAAAATCCAAATTATGCAATGAATTCAAACGAATTTTTAATTTTATTTCGCTGTTTTTAATTCCAAGTAATAATTCATATTTGAATTTGAAAAATTATTACAAATGAAAAGAATTTAACAGAATGTAAGCGATTCAAAATAACACGAAACACTATAAATGTACGAAATAATTTAAAGAATTTAGAAGAATAAAAAAAAATTCTAAGAATTCAAGAGAATTCAAAATAATTAAAAAGCATTCTAAAGAATTCAATAAATTCTTAAAATTCAAAAGAATCCAAAGAATACACGTGTATTCAAAGAATTTAAACGAATTCAAACGAATGTAAAGGATCCAAATGTATTTAAAGAATACAAATGAATTCTTGTTAGTTTTATTTTTAATATAAATGTTAAGTAATACGCAATTTTAAAATTCAAATAATTCAAAATAATACACCAGATTTCAAACGAATTCAAAAGAAATAAAAAGATCTTAAAAGAATTCACAATATTGGAAAGACCGAAAGCATTCAAAGAATCATAAAGAAACATGTTCTACACTTAAACAAATGGAAAGCTAGAAGCTGAATGAGGGCGGTTGCCTTTCCTTTTTGAAAGAGAATAAGTAATATAGTTTTTGTCAATAGATCAAATATATGTAAAGCATGTAAAACATGAATTTAATATTATTATTAAGTAATACCTAATTTTTGAAATCAAAGAATTCAAAAGAATAAACATATTTCAAACGAATGCAAGGGATTGAAAAGAATTCAGAAGAATTAAAAAGAATCAAAATTATGCAATGAATTCAAACGAATTTTTTATTTTAATTCATCGTTTTTAATACTAAGTAATACTTCATATTTGAATTTAGAAAATTAATACAAATGCAAAAAAATCAACAGAATGCAATCGATTCAAAAGAGCTCAAATCAGTGTGAATATAAAAAATTATTTAAAGAATTTAGAAGAATAAAAAATAATTCTAAGAATTCAAGAGAATTCAAAAGAATTTTTTTGAATTCCCAAGATTCAAAAGAATCCAAAGAATACACATGTATTCAAAGAACTCGAACCAATGCAAAAGAATTTAAAGGATCCAAATGTATTCAAAGAATATAAATGAATTATTGTTATTTTTAGGTGGTAATATTATTGTTAAGTAATACCTAATTTTTAAATTCGAAGAATTCAGAGGATTACGTATATTGCAAACGAAATAAAAGGATTCAGAAGAATTTAAAAGGATCCAAGATATACAATGAATTTAAACGAATTTTGAATTTTTGTTCGTTTTTTTTTAATTTCAGATAATACTCAATATTTGAAAAATTACGAAAAATGCAAAGAATTCAACAGAATGTAAACATTTCAAAATAACGTGAAACAGTTTAAATATAAAAAATAATTTTAAGAATGTAGAAGAATTACAAATTATTCTAATAATATAAAAGAATTTAGAAGAATTCAAAAGCATTCAAAATAATTCAATAAATTCTTAAGATTCAAAAGAATTCGAATAATACAAACGTATTCAAAGAATTCAAACGAACGCAAAAGAATTGAAAGTAACCAAATGTTTTCAAAGAATAGAAATGAATTCTTGTTAATTTTATTTTTAATATTAATGTTAAGTTATACGTAATTTTTGAATTCATGTAATTGAAAAGAATACAAGAGATTTCAAGCGAATTCAAATGATTAAAAAAATAATAAAAATTCAAAGAATCTAAAAGAATTCAGAGAATTCAAAAGCTTTCAAAATAATTCATAGAATCCCGAAAATTTAAAAGACTTCAAAAGAATTCGAAGATTCAAAATAATATAAATAAATTCTTAACTTTCAGCCGTTCTTCATTTTTGAATTTAATAAATTCAAAAGAATCGAAAAGTATTTAGGCCATTCCGTTAGAACTCACATAATTCAAAAATGTTTAAAGAATCCAAACGGATTCGAAAAATATTTCCAAAAAATTTAAGAATTAAAAGATTCAAATCGAATTCAATGTATTCAAAAGATTTAAAAATATATATATATATATATATGCAATTGAAGAATCCGAAATAATTCAAATAGTTTAAAGAATGTAAAACACATTTAAATAATTCTATGAATGCAAAGAATTAAAAGAATTTCAAAAAGAATAATATAATAGAAAGAATTAAAGATGGTTCAAAGAATTCGACAGATCTTAAAGAATACAATATAATTCAAACGAATGTAAATAATTCAAAGATTTTAAAAGACTGTGGAGACAGTTTCTCCAGAACGTGGGATTTTTTGGCCCCCACCACTCTTCCATCTGGGAATGACACAGTTAAACGTAGCGTGTCGGTGACTCGGCTCTGTTAAATGCTGCGAAGCCCAGTATCGTGTAAAGCCGAAAATGCACGAGCAAGAACCCGAGCTCTTCCGAGTTAAATTCTGCAAATACCAGCCTCGTTTAAAGCCAAAAATGCTCGAGCAGGAACCCGAGCTATCACGAATGACGATCTAGCTGCTCCTCAAATTTATTCAGATTTTGAAATCCCGAGTTACATTATAACCATTAGGCTTATTTCGAATAGGCAAATATAATACACTTTATTTAAACAGGTCTAAAATGTTTCCAATTTTATGATGCATGCCTTAGTCATACTTTTAGTAAACAATATATTTTTAGCAAATAAAAAAAAAATTTCGACAAAATAGTTAAATTTTCAACCTAAGAAATTACTTTTAAAAATAAATTTTTTAACTTAAACATTGTAGTTTATACTAAAGTTTGCAGTTGAAAAAATTAATTTTTAAACTCAAATAAATGCATATCTTCAACAAAAGAAATAAACCAACAGAGCCAACAAAGAAGAGAAATGTATAACTAGAAAGAACATTTTTAAAGAAAAAAAAGTGTTAACAAAATTGTTCAATTTTCATCTATAGAAACGAGTTTTAAACTAAAAAAAAGTATTCGATCAAAAATGAACAGATAAATTTTCAGACAAAAAATGGAATTTTCAACGAAAGAAATTAATTTTCAACTAAAATACGAAAAATTGAATAGATAAATTTTAAGTTGAAAAATAATTATCAAGCCCAAAAAAATCAAAGTTTCAACAAAATATTTAAATATCCAAGTAAAAAATTTAATTTGCAAACAAATAATTTAATTTTCAAACCAATAACTTTCTACCGAGAACAGAAATTCAAAATCAATTTTAAAACAACAAAAATTTTTGTTAACAAAATAGATAAATTTTCAACGAAAAACTTTTACATTATCAGTTTAAAAAATCAATTTAGAACCAACAATTTTTCAGCAAAATAGTTTAATTTCCAAAAAAAATAGATGAACTTTCAACCATTTTATACCAAAATAAAAGAAGTTTCACCAAAAACTGCATTTTCATCCAAAGAAATGAATTCTTGATTAAAATAGATGAATTTTTAGACAAGAAGAATAATTTTCCACCAAAAATTAAGAATTTTTGACTGAGACAGGTCAAAGATTATAGGCGAATTTTTTGTGAAATCGATGGTTGTCGAGTTCTTGGAAGAGAATTCTTTAAACCTTATTTGTTATTCATTAAATATGTATTTAGCAGTAAATTTTGCCTAGAGTGATGGGGATTGAATAACTAAGTAGGAAAATATCGATAGTTTTGAAGTTTTTCATTGTACAGGTCAGGCATAGTAAGTGCACAGTTGCACGGTGTTGTTCTCATAATATGAGATACCTGTGGTTTTTATAACACTGTGGCTATTGGTTACCAAAGTGTTTGTGACTACTGCAAAAACTAAATATATATAAATAGCAGTAAATTTATACTTCGGAAACATAGAATAAAGTTTTTTATTAAAAGTAATACTTTATTTGGCATTTTATTAGCTATTTCCTGGGGTATTTAATATTATGAGAATAGTTTGACGAGTTTGGAAAAAGCAGTTTTTTACATTTTTTGTATTTTCAGCATAAAAAAATTTTTTAATAGAATTTTTTATTTGAGCTCCTTATGGCAAACTAAATTTCTTTTAAAATGACCTATATTACTTTTAAATTCAATACATAGAATTCCAAATATCACGCTAAACAGAGTTGGTATCTCATATTTTGGTACTCTCCTCTATAATTTTAGAAAAAATAAGGAATTTAATTCTTATCAAGTCTTCTTGTGAAATTTTGTTTCACCATTTTTTGTTATGTTTGTGTTGGTTTGTAAACTTTGCTTTAAAATTTTATTAAGTTTACGAGATATTCAGAAATTGTGAAACGATTAAAAAGTAATTGAAACTTGAAAAAAAATCAGGAAAAATTTGAATAATTTTTAATGATTAGAAGTTTATAAGGTATCAAAATATTAGAAAAAAGAATTATTATTCTAATAATCGTTTGCAAATTTTTAATAATTTTTATTTACAAAAATGTACTTAAACAAATTTTTCAAAAGATTTTGAAACACATGAAACGATTTCCTAAAATTGAAAAAAAGAGTGTAGAAGATTTTAAAGCAAAATGTTTCAATTTGAGAAGATTAGAAAGTTTTAAAAAACGTAAATAATCCAGTAAATTCAAGAAATATTTAGAAGAATGGAAGAGATTCAAATCTGATTTTAAACTTAAACTTTTTAGAAATGTAGATTTTCAAAGATTTCAAAAAAATAAACTTTAGAAGCTTTAAGGGAATTCCGAAAGATTTCAAGGGATAAAGTTATATTTCTTAAAATTTCTGTGAGAAATTTAGAAAATTATATAAGTCAAGTTTTTTACATCTTGAATGCTTTTTTAAAATTTTGAGAAAAATGCAGTAAGTTAAAAATATTTTTTTGGAATTTTTTTTTTTTAATGTATCAGAAATATATAAAAACTTAAAAAAATGTCTCAAAATTTCTCAAATATTCATTGATATTTTTCAAATTTCTAAATGTCCTAAACATCTTTTAAAAAGACTAGAATTCTTTTAATATTCTTTTAAATCCGATAAAATAAAAAATTTAAAGTCCTCTAGGTTCTTTTTTGATACATCACTTTTCATGCTATTTTAGGCTATAATCACAATTTTGAGGATTCTAAGAGAAAAAGCCAAAAATTTATTAACTTGACCTAATTCAAAAGACTAATCATTTGACGAAAATATTTAAAAATTTTCCTCTGAATGTGGTGTGGAAAGGAATTTCATTTAAAAATGTGTGGGATTTTCTGAACAGAAAACTGCATGAATTTCTTAACTTTCTTATATTTATTTTTAAAGTGTATTTTAATCTGCTTCACGTTTAGTGAAAAATCATACGCCGAAAAACGATAAAAGAAATATCTATTTTTTCAACTTCAACTATAATTTGAAAGGCGATTCTTCGTAATATTTTACTAACTATTGAATATATTTTTATAATTTTATTCCTGAAATATATTCCTTAAGGTCAAACATGGTACACAAATATCGTAAGACTTAAAAAAACACCAACTATTGACAGGAATTTTTTAAATCAAAATCAATGTGTATCATATTCAAATTAATTTTGGCAACATTGATAAAAGTATTATTATTTTTAATTTAAAAAATTAATGCATAGAGAGTACAGTTTTTATTTGAAATTTCACGACGGTTTTTTGTACCATGTTTGACCCTCGGCCAGAATCAAGGAAAAATAATCTAAAAATATGTTCATAAAATAAATTTTGTTGGATTTATTTTACAATTATTTACAATCAATTTCCAATTACAATTATTTTACAATTAAAATAAAATTGTAAAAGCCAAATTTTGAGATAAGTATCATAAGGCATTAAAGATTTTATAAAGATTGAATATACAATAAAATAAGTATTACCAGTTTGTTTATAAATTTATATGTAAATAATTATTATAAGATTCTTAAGAAAATTAAAAAAAAAAGATTTTCGAATATATCAGATGTGTCAGAAAAGATCCTAGGACATTTTAAAGCCATTCTATTTTTATTTTATAGGATTTAAAAAAATATTTGGAAAATTTCTTATCTATTTCAAGCGCTTTGAATTCTTCAAGATATTAGTAATTCTCTCGAATTTCAGTCTTTTAAGAAACTATGTTTATTCTCCAGAAACCTTTCGAGATTCTTTTAATGTTCCTAAAGTTTATCTTGCGTCTCTAAAACACTTCTGAAGTTTACATTTTTTTAAATCTCATCAAGTCTACTAAATACTTCTTGAATTCACTTGATTATTTACTTTTTTTTTAAACTTTTTAACCTTATCAAATCGAAGCATTTTGCTTTGAAATCTTCTACACTCATCTTTTAAATTTTAGGAAATCGTTTGATATGTTTCAAAATCTGTTTGAATTTTTTTAAAGTACATTTTTTCAAATAAAAAATTATTAAAAACTTTTACACGATTATTAGAAAAATAATTATGTTTATCTAATCTTGTCAGACCTTCCAATCTCTAAACTTTAAAAATTATTAAAATTTTTCCTGATTTTTTTTTAATTCTGCAAAATTAAAAAAAATGCCTTTAAAGTTTTTCAGATGCTTTAAGAATATTTGAAATCTTTTGCAATCTTTTGAAATGTTTAAAACTAATCTTTTCAAATTAAATGTTTGAAATAAAAAATTATTTTAATTATTCCTTTAAAAATCTTTACAAGCTTTAATTATTTTCGAATCGTTTCAAAATTTTTTAATATCTCTTAAACTTACTCAAATTTGAAAGAATTATGTTCCTTAATTTTTCTAAAGTTAAGTAATATGGAAAAATTACAACATTTTTAGAAAATTTTAGAAATAATTCAAGAAATTTTATGTGAAATTAAAATGAGAAGAAATATGCTGAAAGTAATTTAAAAAAAAAATATTCGAATTATAGTTTTAAAGACTGATAATTGTACACAATTTTCAAGCGCATCTTTCTTCTTCTTCTACAAGAATTTTTAGGTTTTCCAGTTTTTTAAATAAGTTTATTCTACGTTTCTAAAACTTCTCTGAAGTTTGAATTCTTTTTTAACCTGATTAATTCTACTCAATATTTATTGAATGTATTCGATTATTTACATCTAAAAAAATGTGTAAAGTTATCGAATTAAAAAATGTTGATTTTAAAACCTTTTGCAGTTTTTTTCGAAATTTTAGGAAATTGTTTGATGTATTTAAAAATCTTCTTTAATTTTCTTTTAAAGCACATTTTTCAAAATACAAAATCATTAAAAATTTTCACACGATAATTAGGAAAATAATCTTTTTTTTCTAATCTGGACGGGTCTTCTAATCTTTAAAAATTATTCAAATTTTTCCTGATTTTTTTTATTTTGCAAAATTTAAAAAAAATGCCTTTAAAATTTTTCAGATACTTTGACCATTTTTGAGGTCTTTTTGAATGTTTCTAAATGCTTTAAAATATTCTCCTAAAATTAATTTTTTGAAATAAAAAATTATTTTAGTTATTTCTAGGAAACTAAAATGTTTTTTTCATTTTCGTGAAAACTTACAAAATTCTTGAAAATCTTTTATGTTCCTTAATTCAAGATTTGAAAAAATTGACTCATAATCTTTTAAATTTTTTCCAGGAATGTGAAGAAAAATAGTTTTACCTCCTTGAAATTTTTCGGAATTCCTTTAAAGTTTCTAAAGTTTATATTTGAATTTTTCAAAAATCTAAGTTTCTAATAGAATTTAAGTTTAAAATTCGATTTGAATCTCTTCCACACTTCTTAATATTTCTTGCATTTACTCTTGTCGGACCTTCTTAGCTTTCTATTCATTAAAAACTATTTAAATTTTTCCTGATTTTCTTTGAAATTGGGTAAAATGAAAAAGATTGCTTTAAAATCTTCTGATTCTTTATTGACCATTTTAAATATAGTTTAAAATGTATTTAAATTTTTTTAAATCAATTTTTCAAAATAAAAATTATATTAATTATTCGTAGAAACCTAAGAGAATTATTTTCGTGAAACCTTGAAAAATTCTTTAAAAAATCTTTACAAATTTTAATTATTTTCTAATCGTTTCAAAATTCCTGAATATCTCTTAAACTTACGCAAATTTGAAAGCACATTTTTTAAACCAAAATAAATTTTTTTTAAATCTCCAACAAAATTGCGCAAGGTATAAAAAGGTAAGTCGATACTAGTATTTTGCACGAATCTGTTTACACAATAAACCTTTAATCAAAATTAAGATAATTTTATTGCGAACACGATGATTTTGGTTGGCGAGTTTTTGAAACTCGAAATATTGGTGCGAATGAAGATGTGCGACAGAGAGGTCCGAGTGAAGTACTATCGGCGAGAAAATTCGAGTCCTCTGGCTTTGACGTTGAATAAGTATGCCAAGAAAAAATGGTAGGTTAATGAAAGAGGTATCTTTTTAAAGGTGCAACTGTTGCACGTTAATGAACCGAAAAGTAATATTCCAAAAAATTATTTGTAGCTTACAGATCTGAAAATCTGATGAAAAGTAAGGAAATTTGTTAGGTGTTAAAAACAGTGAACTTTAGAGCATAGTTTTTTATTGAAAAAAGTTGAAAGTTGAAATATCTCTAATAATTTGCAATTTAAAGTAAATATGTGCTTCTTGTTGTCCTTTTACAAATTGCGATATTTGAAGACAGTTTTTTATATAGGAAAGCAAGTGCGAGAGCCCAGCGTGGTGTCGTTTTTTCAGGGGATTGTCCGCGGCTTTCCTCAGTCCGACCTACCCAACGGGTGCCTCTGAGCCTCACTCTGGCCTTCAAACCCTTTCCCTGTCGTGAGGAAAACAGAGGAGGATCCCCTGAAAAAACGGCACCACGCTGGGCTCTCGCACTTGCTTTCCTATATAAAAAACTGACTTCAAATATCGCAATTTGTACGAAGACAACAAGAAGCACATACTTCCTTCAAATGGTAAATTATGACAGGTAGTTCAACTACTACCTCCAATTTAGATCACTTCATTATCTTCATTAGGACTGAAGATAGCGCGGTCGCATATTTATTGACAAAAAACGAACAATTATTTATATTTTGCAAATTTTTCGACGGCAATCTGGTCAGAAATGTTTAGTGTTCCACTATAAATTTTTTCAGATTTTTCCTTTTATTTTTGCAATAAAAAACTATGCTTCAAAGTTTACTGTTTTTAAAAGATATCAAATTTCCTCACTTTTCATCGTATTTTCAGATCTGTAAGCTACAAATAATTTTGTGGAATATTACTTTTCGGCTCATTAACGTGCAACATTTGCACATTTAAAATGATACCTCTTTCATTAACCTACCATTTCTTCTTGACATACTTATTCAACGTCAAAGCCAGAGGAGTCGAATATTCTCACCGATAGTAGTCAGTGTGATTGATGAGGACGCAGCATTGCAGCTGCGCATAGCTCATCCATCGGATGAAAGAGAATGCGTATGCTATTTTTCCGTGAATCAGAAGGCTGAATAGAAACAAACAAAGCAAAAAGTAACAAATTGCAAAAAAAAACATAATAAGAAACTTGAGTTATGTAGAAAATTGTATGATAATATAATAGAAATACAAAAATATCTTGATTGAAAAAATTTTAATTAATGAACATTATTCAGAATCTGACTCATCGTTTTTTTTATTCTGAAAATCAAGGCCAGTTGCTCCAAAATGATGCTCAGGATTTACCAGTCTATCGCTACCCTTTTCAGTTTCACGCACAAATAGCATGCGCACTCTCTGTCATCCGATGGACGTGCTATGCGCAGCTGCCAAGATGTGTCCTCTTCTATAGCACAGTCTAGTTCACTCGGACCTCTCTGTCGCACATCTTAATTCGCACTAATATTTCGCATTTTAAAACTCGAAAACCTAAATTTAAAACAAATTTTCGCAGGCAACATTATATCATCGTGTTCGCAATAAAATTATCTTTATTTTGATGTAAGGTTTATGGCATACGCACATTAGTGAAAAATACTAGTACCGTCTTACCTGTTTATACCTGACAACACAATAGTTATGATGGGAAAAAATAGACAACCCAACGCTTGCATATTCTATAGGCTTCATACTTTCGATGAGTATATAGTTTGTTTCGTAAACGAACGATTGCAATTTAAAAACACAATAACAGTAATTTTTAAATTTTAATTAATTATAGCCTCGACTGAAATTTTTTGTGTGAATGAATGAGTGAAGGTCGTATTATATTCGGATCCTCTACACGGAGAGACTTTTTGTATCAACATTTGAATAATTCTATATGTATAATTAAAATAAAATGTAAGAATTTAGGGATATTCGGGGTACTGCTGTAAAGATTCCTACTATAATAAGAGATGATGATATTTCTTTATGCATTATTATAAACTTGAGTCGGCAAAAATTAGTATTCACGTTTAGAAAAAGTCTTATTTACTGTTTGTAAATGGTGAGTGTAAAAAAGTGATAAGGTCAACAACAAGTTTTGTGAAAAATATCGTCAAAAGTAAGAATTTTAAGTAACGTAAGTTGTAAGAAAGGTACGAAATTTTAGTATTCTTAAATAAGAATGTGTATTGAAATGAGTTCCGCTAGTAATATCTGCAATCGGGATTTGCGAAAATTCCAAAAGACTATGCTAAAAACACTCGCAGGTTTCCGAGCTATTTCGTCTATACTCTATAGCCGAGCTCGTGACGATCTTACCATCTGACCGACTGTTCTGGGATCATGGCTTGGCATTCCCCGCCAAATTTCTTCTATCATGCTTCTGTTCGTAGTACAAAAATGTTCGTACCTTGTGAGATTTAAATTCAAGTTTAAACCGATTTTAATTTGGAAATGTTTTATTTAAACCCTCAATAATTGGTACATAAAAAATAGAAAATCAATTGAAAATTTCAATTCGGTGCAATTAAACTGCAAAGCTTAAACCTTCACACTTTAATACATTGAATTGTTCAAAGGTCTATGGTTAAAAAATAAAAATCCGCGCTATCGTTTTAAATTCTCGAAATTAATACGTATCCTCATTTTTAAATCGCATTAATAAAAATGTGAATAAATGAAACATGTCCCTCTTCCAACTCAATAAAAACATAATAAAAAAAAGTTTATTTGGAAAATATAGTTTGCAGTGAATTGAGATCAATTCAAATGTATAAGTTAAGACTGATTCACATAGCCTTACTGATAAATCTAGTGAGTCAGTCCGGTATAAAAGATAAAAAATGTAATTTGTATTTTTAATCAAAAATAAATTAATATATTTTAAATAATTGCAGAACACAAAAGAAATGAATACAATTGACCCTAATGTCAATCAAAAAATCGTGTTCAGAAAAAATCGAAAAAGTGTGTGGTACCGCAGTTGTGGGAAGAATGTCTGGTGATGCGTGGTGGAATGATGAAATTCAGGCTGCCCAAAAAGCAAAAAGAGAAGCGTACAAGAGAACTTTGAACATCGCAGGTCTTAGCAATGAGAAAATAAGTAGACTTAGAAATGATTATAGACGCGAAAACAGGATACTTAAACGATTAGTTAAAGAAAGTAAAGACACAATTAGAGCAGAAGAAGAGATAAAAATACAAAACGACTATGAAGGAAGCAGGAAACTACTTTATAAAAAAAATGAAAGGAAACAAAAGTACAGAATTTGTCAACATGAGAAATAGTAGGGGGGAAATTGTATATGATGCAGATGGAATACTAGAGGCTTTCAGAGACTATTTTAGGAGACAATTCGGAGGTGAAGCTATAGGACACCACAACTGCGATGTTGAACACGATGCGTTGGAAAAGTCAATTGAAAAAGTCTGTGTCACTGAGGTTAGGGATATAATTAGGATATAATTAGCAACTTGAAAAAAGGTAAGGCTGTCGGGGTAGACGGTATTAACGCTGAAATGCTTAAACATGGTGGCGAGTACATACCACATAGAGTTTGCGAATTGATAAATTTATGTTTTGAGATGGGAGACGTCCCAGACGATTGGAAAGATGCGATTATCGTACCAATATACAAGAGAAACGGAGATAAAAGCGAATGCAATAATTACAGAGGGATTAGCTTATTAAGCACCGTAAGTAAAATATATTCAAAAATACTGATTCGTAGGGTAATGAAAATAACAGAAACAAAGATTTGAGAAGTACAAAGTGGGTTTATGCCAGGAAGGTCATGTACGGATCAAATATTTAACTTAAGGCAAATAACAGAGAAAAGTTTGAGAGTAGGAAAAAAAGTTTTCTGTTTATTTGTTGACCCAGAAAAAGCTTTTCACAAGGTAGATAGAAGTAAACTTTGGGAAGTTCTGATAGAGTATGGAGTCAATGGATGGATCCTACAAGCTATAAAAACAATATATACAGGTAGCAAAGCGAGTGTAAGAGTGAATGGGAAACTGAGTGACTGTTTCGATATTATTCAAGGAGTTAGACAAGGATGCGTTATGTCTTCATGGTTATTTATATTATTTATGGGCAAGTGTTTAAGAATGGCTCTCTTAGACGAAGAGGGTGTGGATCTCGAAACAGTAAGGGTACGAGGGTTAGCGTTCGCAGATGATAAGGTTGTTATGGCAGAGTCTATCGAAGACCTACAAAGAATGTTGAATAAACTAGAGGCAAGCATGAAGAGCGTGGGCCTCAAAATTAACGCAAATAAAACGCAAATAAAACAAAAACTATGGTGTTCGAAGGAAAGAGTGAGAAAACGCTATGCAATATTTTATTAAATGATGAAAGAATTGAACAAGTTGATAAGTTCGTATACCTTGGTGGCTTATTTACTAGGGACGGGAAGATAGATGAGGAATTAGATAGACGAATAAATGAAGGTAAGAAGGTTATTCGTAGAGCAGGTCCCCTTATCAGAAGTAAAAATATATCAAATAAAGCTAAAATGGCAATACATAATTCTATATTTGTACTGACTGTACTATACGGTAGCGAGACATGGACTTATCAAGAAAAAGATAAGAGTAAAATTAACGCAACTGATATGAGATTCATGCGCATAATAAGCGGGAAATCCCTAATGAGCAAAGTAAGTAACGAGATAATTCTAAAAAAATATGGTGCAGAAGAGACGCGAGTAGACATATGGGAAAGAAATCGGTTAAGTGGTTCGGACATGTTGAGAGAATGCCAAATGAACGACTAACGAAACAAGTGTATCAAGGTAAAGTAAATGGCAACGTGCCCAGAGGTAGACCGCGGAAAGAATGGTTAGAATATCTGAATGAGACCCTACTTAGAAGAGACATAAGAAGTCACAGAAACACGAGAGCAAACACGAGAGCCTGCATGAAAAAATGCATGGACATAAAAGAAGCTAGAGAAGTATGCCAGGACAGGAAAGTATGGCGGCAAATAGTTGATAAAAAGAGTGT
>NC_046660.1:130189122-130193309 GCF_010883055.1 Belonocnema kinseyi | reverse complement strand
AATTATTTCTTGAAAAAAAGATCCTACTCCATCTTCACTCCATTGGGAATCGAACCACAAAACTTCTAATTTCCGGTCAGGTCATTTAAAAATTTGAAAATATATTAATTAAGCCTGGAGCACCTGAAATTTCTGACCTAGCACTATAAGTTTCTCACAAGTAGTGATACGCTTCTCTCGTTTAGTATATAAGGACTGAAAGAATCATGAGTCTCGACGAAATGCGTGTGATTTATAGATATGGGATAGGTTTATGTATACGTATAGGCATTAGTATAATCTTCGTAAACAAACCCACTGTAGCCAGCGAGCGACTATTCGAGCGTATACACATATATAATATTAAGAAGGATTGAAATCTATGCAAAAGTGTGCGTTCATACACTTCTCTTCGTCTTTCTTTTATCCATGCGCCAGCGTGAAACACAACATCACGTAACCCCCATTTTTTGTATAGTGGTTTAGAACGATTGCAAGGCGTTTGTTACGAAATTTACAAAATTCTGTTTCACTTCTTTCAAAGCACTATAATAATTTTCGTTATTCGAATCCATTAAAAAATTTAATACAGCGACTTAGAAATACTGTAAT
Source organism: Belonocnema kinseyi (assembly GCF_010883055.1). Lineage (NCBI taxonomy): Eukaryota > Metazoa > Arthropoda > Insecta > Hymenoptera > Cynipidae > Belonocnema > Belonocnema kinseyi. The sequence continues at coordinate 130,192,718 of NC_046660.1, read as the reverse complement.
TTTTTGTATGTAAGAGTGTAAAATTCGTAGGATTTATTCCAAACAGAGATATTAATCTAAATTTTCATAGTCACTATTCGACTTTTTCTAACCGAACCTCGATTATCTCTAAATTCGTACACTTTGTTTGAATTATGGATATGCGATAAAAGAAATATTAATATCCAAAGTCTCTCCGTGTACTAATAGCTCGAAAGTGTAGTGCAAGGTTCTGACACAGCGAAACCTGTAAAAGTGCTAGATTTTAACACAGCGAATTCTTTCGACTTTGTACAGTATTCTCCTGCGTATTAATGTGTGCATGAAAAAGTAAACGTTTATCATGTTTAACGAAGATGTTTCACACATAAATCCTTCTCGGGCCGCAGTTTAGGACGCACGTGATTTTTTTATTTATTATAAAGATTTGCTAATGATATTTATGAATATTTAAATATGAACTAGCATAATAGAAAATTTAAAAAAAGCCATAAGTCTTTTATGATGCTGCAAAATATTCTTTCTGTAGCTTGATACTTGTTTCTTTGTGCTGAGTCATGAGATACGATTTGCACAATCAAAAAATAGGGTTCGATACCTGTCATGTAAAATTATACCTATACTCGTATATACATTGAAATCTAAAATATAGAACGGTTTCGGTCATGGCCTACACTGACTGATCTGAAGTGCAGGAAACCCAAACGTAAACAGTCAGGGCCGTCTGGGCCATTCACAATTGAGGGCCTCCATGTAAACAAGCGCTTAGGCGAGGCGACACATTCTCCGTTTCTCTTTTCGCGAGGCAAAGTTCCAAAAAGTATTGTCACGAAAAAAAGTCAGATAATTAAAGAAAACAAATATGATCCTATACAATATTAAAAAAGGCACAAATCATATGCAACCAATTTTTCGATTTGACTCGTCATTTTCGAAATAAAAAATAAAAACTGGTTTACGGATTGGATCGTGTTTAATACTTTTGTCGTGCTTAACTCATTGAAACTTCGTCGTTTATTAACCAAATCAGCTCAAATTTTATGTACTAGCGTGAAATACCACAGCGACGTTCAGAACACTTTACTAGTGACAAAAAAGCAATTGGTTAATTCATATATTTATGTTAATCAATACGCTATGTTAAACAGATTTCAAAGAATTTTTCTAGAAAATTGCAGGACTCTCAGCAGAAACTTGGTAAGGAACAATTAAAAATGCTTTGCACCCGAACGCTGCAGACTGGCATGTTTAAGATCTGGGTTGTTTCGAGTATGCGCTGTCTCCTCGTGTGAGATGATAGGACGAAGAGTAAGGGCGAAACCGAGAGTCTTTTGTTTTTAATGATATTATTCAGCCTTTTTGGAAATTCCGGGAAGTGAGACGTATTTTACATTACGTAATATCTTAGCCCCGATGCAAAAATGGAGACAATTGCCTGGATTATATTAAAGTATTTTGTATTTTTCCAAGAAGCAAATCATTCCTCCTACGTTTTTTTTAATAACTTATTAACAAACTATTAATTTATGCTCTAAATTTCATAATTGTGTACAGGAAGGATGAACGAAACCATTTTTTTTCATAGTTTTCAAAATTTATTTTCAGTGACTTAGAGCAATTCAAAGTTGAGTATTCGGAAATAAACATATGATTATGATACTTTTTTACCTTTCATTCGTTAGGAAATAATCGCTATTCATTTGAAAATTTTAGAACTCTATATCAGTATTGCCAAAACTTTCACCTGCAAGATGCATATTGTCTAATATTTTTAGAATTTCTTTCTGATGGTATTTTCATGAAAATCTGTAAAAAAATTGAAGTTCCTATATATTTTTTTGACAGGTAATAGCAATAGTTTTCAGTAGGTTAGAGTAAGAAGAAAATTTTTCCTAATTCCTTTAGCATTCTTATAAACAAATACCCATTTTCATATGCCACAATTAGTAGGCTCCACTTTTTTCAGAATGGACCAAAAATCTCTTGCCAATAACTCCTTGCTGCCATTTTTTTTTAATTACCAACAACTCGTAATTACTTAAACCATATTTGTAAACAAATTCACAATTTTAACATTATATGAAGAATAGGGTCAATTTTGTATAAAGCCTACTAAAACTCGATCGCTAGTGACTCCTAGCTGTGATTTTATTCAAGTTGATATAAAATGTTAATTTTTTAAACAATTTTCATAAATAAATGCACATTTTGAGCATTTTCCCAATAATAGGCTCCATTTTCTTTGCGAAATCAACGAAAAATGTATATTTAATGACAATATTAATGTATAAATTGACTGTTCTGGCCGCCCTCCCAACCCTCCCTTATTAACTGAAGTTTGGTGGGACGGACGTTATAACTACAGTCTTCACCATATGACGAATTACTACTTAACTTTGACATGATTTCGACTCAGTAAATAAATATATAGCATAAAGGTGGTAGTTGAGCTTATAATATAAACAAGAAATAACACAAACTATGAAATAGTTGGTCCTGTTATCGAAATATAAACATTTTTATAAAAAATCATAAAATTAAATTTTTTTGTCTTTTACATTATTTAAATGTAAAAAAAAATAAAGCAAAACAATACATGGCTGTCCCAAGAGTATCCGACTTATCGCGATTTCTCAGCGCTTGATTTATTCTTCGTCATCCGGAGGTGAATATCCATCAAAGCAGTCCCCATTTGATTGAACAAGACGCTCATATCGATGTTTGCACTTATTAAAGCACTCTTGAAAGTCAGACTTCGGAATCGCCTTTAGTGCACTTGTCGCATTAGTTTCAACAGTCTCTTTATCGTCGAATCGATGTCCCTTAAGCGGCATTTCCAAACCAGGAACCATAAACGAGGATTACTGTCAACAGATGTGCGGCTACTTTTGAACCGCCTATACCACTCTTTTATTTGTGTTTTGCCGAAACACTCATCTTTAAAGTCATTTTGCAACATTTCAATAGTTTCCGCTTAACTTTTACCGAGATTAAAGCAAAATTCTATGCAAATTCGCTGTTCGGTTCGTTCTGTCATTTTCAGCAATAAAGGAATTGCGACGAACACAAAAAAGTCAATGGAAACAAATACACGCAGCGCGGGAACTAGTCACTTTATCGGTATCTCGGGCTACTGACTAGAAAGTTTGGAGTTGCTGGTAACGTTCGTACCTTCCAGAGGTCGCCTGAGTCTCTCCGCGCGAAAACATGAACGTAGGTCGGATACTTTTGGGACAGCCCTCGTATATGGATTTCTTAATGAATGAATCCACATATAATATTGAATATAACTTTATGTCTCTATATATTTACAATGAACTGAAATAATTTTCGAACCAAAAAATGCAATTAATTTAAAATTATTTTGTACTGTCTTTGGAATATTATTATTCATTGCCTATGCAAGAAAACAAAAAAATTAACAATATGAACAAATCTTTAGGCATGGTGGGCACATTCTCCTCGCGCGCTCACACACGGCTCGCAAGTTTGAGCGTGCCGAAGATGCGCGACTGTTAGGCCAGCGGCAAACCCCCAGAAAGTCGCTTAGAAACACGAAAGAGTGACCAGATCATTCCTAGTCGCTAATAATAACCTACCTTTATGTTTTCGAGGAT
>NC_046660.1:130183652-130189022 GCF_010883055.1 Belonocnema kinseyi | reverse complement strand
AATAAAGATCAAGGTCTGAAATTTTCTGAAAAACTTCTATATATATTACTCTTTGAGATTGCATATGTAGATATTGAAAATTAAAAACTTTGTCACACAACTATTGCAAAAGTATGCGCCGCGTCGGATTAGCAGAAAATTTTTTTTCCAAAATTTCCCTACTAATCGGAAAATGCTTTAGAGATTTCGGACAACCTTTACTAGTTTACGAATATGTTCACAAATATGCCATAAAATTTTCAAAGAAAAATATTCATAATTGGCTGAGTGACAGCGAGTTGAACACGAAAAATCATGAAAAAAATTTTTACTCATTTTTGACGTAATTGTCGATTTTCACAATGTTCCCCCAATTTTAGGATAAAATGAATTTCAGATTCGGATTCAGCATCCTCGAAAACATAAAGGTAGGCTATTAGTAGCGACTAGGAATGATCTGGTCACTCCTATGTCATTTTTGGGGTGGTTGCCGATCGCCTATGTTGGTTCTCGTGCTTCGGGCTCGATCATATATTTATCTCGAGCTCGATAATGTATTTACCTCGCGCTTCGCGCTCAATAATAATTTGTGTACCTCGCGCTACGCGCACAATCTTTGTGCATAGACTTTTTAAAAATAAAGGTGAAAGCATCGACAACAGTAATTTGGTGATTGTGAATTTTCTTTTGTTAAAGCTCCTTCCCTGAAATTTTATATCATTCCAATAAATGTATATTATTATAATTCTTGCATTGGTATTAAAACGAACGAAGTTTAATTGTCTCGTTTAAAAAAAATACACATTCTTTAAACAAAAACTTGTTATTAAACGGTTTATTGCAATTTTTGTCGTCTTTCCATAAACTAAATTTGCTTATTTCCAATCTTTTCTTTATGATTTAAACTTCACACATATGGTCTACTGAGCAGCCTTACCCCTTATTACTTCTAAATTGTATGTATATATGTGTATATATGTGCATATTTATTGAAAATTCATTAATATATTTGAGAAGCTTTGAAATAATGCGAAATTGTTGCATGAAAAAGTTTAAATTTTATATTTTCCATTATTTTGTATGCTGTCAAAATTTGAATTTTTAATTTATCAAGAAAATTCAAAAAGTTGTTATGATAATTTTCTAGGGCATTTAGAAACCAAACTTTTTCTTCTCCTGCCATTTTTTCATATCGTCCGTTATTTGGCTCAATTTCGCGTGTTTCTTGGAATTTTGTAAATGCTATAACTCTAATAATTTTTGATTTTATGAAAAAAGCCATTAAGATAAATTTTTCGACTTTAGAATACTATGAATATCCGTACAGAGAAATCTTGAATTTTGAAAAAAGTGGTCTTAAAAGTATTCAAAATGCGCTCACTTTCTGAATTTTTATCCAAAATGGCTGGCTAACGAACTTGACCTTCAGTTTAAGGCAACTAAAAGAGTGTACCAGAGGCCAATCTAATATAATGATTTTTTTTAAGTTATCCTGCTAACAGACAGACAGGCATAAATACATACAGACAGCCTGACAGACAGACACATTCGTAAAAACCTATTTTTCAGATTCAGTTGGTCTCAAAACTAATACGTTCTCCGATGGGAATGTCAAAAAAAAAACCATTATTAAAAATTTTTTTGCTCTACTTTCGGTGAGAAAACGTTATCTATTTATTTTTGCTTAGCTTGTGTCGTGTGTTGAAAAATTTAATTTTTGTATTCTCCATGTTCTTTTATGAATAAAACAAAAACTACGTGTCCTATAAATTTGTAGATATGTTTTCGGTGTACAATTTTTCTATTATAATTTTTTTCGGATCTTGCAAGGTTTAACTGCAAAATGCAACTTTAGATTTTTGATTAGTTTTTGTGCGGTCAAAATTTGAATTTTCAATTTTGTTTAAAAAATTCAAAAAATTGATATGATAATCTTGTAGGCCTGTCGAAAAGGAACATTTTTCTTTTTATGTACTGTGAACAACTGTAAAAATTGTTTTTTGAATGAAGAAAAAGTATGTACTCAAAAATTTTCAAACTTGGCTCACTTTTAGTTTTTTTATTCACAATGTCTGACTAACGAACTTCGCATTTAGCTTAGGAAACTAAATGAGTGTACTAAAGGCCAATCTAATAGATTAATATCTTTCAAAATTTATCGTGCTCACAGACACACACAAAGAAAGACATATTCGTAAAAACCTGTTTTTCGGATTGAGGAAGTCTCAGAACGTGGACCTTGTGACAAAGACTAGGGGGGGGGGGGGCTAATTTTTAAACAAATATAATACCTTATCTAATGAGAATGTAAAAATAAATAACTACTTTTTATAAAAAAATTTCAATAAGTTTAAATGTGTTCAGATGAAAATTCCACAGCAACGGGCAGCAATCGTTTTGAGTGAGACGGATGATTTAGAAATCTTACATTGTAACGTTGCCAATATTTCAAAAACTCATAGTGAATAGTCTCGCCAGCCTGCTCCGAGCAATTACCTAATCCTCTTGAAGTATGTAACATTTTTAAGCATTGTTCCAAATTACTTACTAGTACATGAACTTTTAAGGTTTCCAATATTCCGGTTGTCAGGTAAACTGTTTTAAATCTTTCGATATACTTCAATGTTTCAATAATTGAAATGAATCGAAGTTTATCACCATTTTGACATATTTCAGATCTAAATATTTTATCAGAATGTTTTAAAAGTCGTCTGCAACTGCTTTCATCAAATACTTCGTCATCGTAATTCTCAGTAACAATATTTAGACTTTTAGGCCAAGATAATGTTTTTTCGCGATCAAACATGCGAACTAAATCATTAAAAAAAGATAGTTGACTATGCCATGCATTATGTGTAGGTCTGGTATCACATTTTTTTGTAGGACGCTTGTTTCAATACTTTTAGAGCAGTGAAAACTCATTTTCAATATATTGTATTATTAATTTGATGTAAATGTACTTAGTATTATTGTAAAAATCTATAGAGACAATTAGTTATATAGCGAGATATTAAGTTATTAAGCATGTGTATAATAGATTTATCCATTGCGTACACATATAATGTTGTTTCTTTTTTTTACGTTCATATAATAAAAAGAAAAAATAATGAAAATTTAATGATATTTATCAAAATGTCTATATTTCGATAAAAGTATCAGCTAGGATTTTCGTTTTCGCCGAATTTTTTTCCAAAAATAATAACTAACAAAACCTCTTATCCAGATTTTTGTGCATTTTCAGGTAAACTTTTTTCCCTTACCGGACACTGGGAACTTTATTTTACAAAAGGCATGCTTACAGTAAATATAAAGATCATGTTTCAGGAGACGGAACAAAGAAAAAGGGATGCGAAAGTAGATACATAAAAAACGAGGTGTTGAAAGGCGGATTTGAAATATTGTAAGGAGTAGATAGTGAATCACATGGTAGGCAAGGAGTAGGTCGGATTTTAAATGAAAATGCGAAACAGCATCCGGGAGATCATGATTTCGTATCTCCCAAACTGCTGTGGACTAGAATGAAACTAGGAATCAGAAGATTATGTATCATAGCATGCTACGCACCAGTTGATAGTGATCCCAGAGGAGTAAAAGACGGCTTTTGGAACACTTCAATTGACGCAAAAAATATTTGCAAAAGTGGGAAAAGAATAATTCTGCTAGGAGATATGAACGGATGGGTTGACATCCAAAATCAGGATACAGAAAGAGTACTAGGTAATTTTGGGGATCCAGGAACAAACTATAACGAAGATAAAAATTCAAATTCATTAAAAATTAACTCAGGTCGGGCATGGAGCAAAAATAGAACCAAGAAAACTAAACAAGCGCGAATAAAACTTGACAACCTACAGAAACCGGATGTGCAAATATATTTCCAAAATAAGATAATTGAAAGCATAGATAAGGCAACCTGGGAGGCGCTTATAAACAACAAATATATGGAGGACGCATGGACTAAAATCCGGGATATCATTGTTAGATGTGCGATCGAAGTGTGTGAGACCCAGATTGTAGAAAAAATGTCTAGCGATGCATGGTGGAATGATGAAATTCAGGCTTCCCGAAAAGCAAACAAGAAAACGTGCATGAGAAGTTTGATCATCGCAAGTCTTGGCGATGAGGAAAGAAATAGACTTATAAATTATAACAGACACAAACAGAGAATACTTAAACGATTAAATAAGGAAAGTAAAGATAAAATTAGAGCAGAAAAAGAGAAAAAAATAAAAAACGACTTTGAAGACTGCAAGAAACTGCTTTATAAAAATATCAAGGGAAATAAAAGTACAGTATTTGCTAACATGCGAAATAATAAAGGGGAAATTGTATATGATGCAGACGGGAAACTAGATACTTTCAGAGACTATTTCAGGGACAATTTGGAGATGCAGCTATAGGACACCAAAACTGCGATGTAGAACACGATGCGTTAGAAAACTCAATTGAGAAAATATACTTATTTTTAGATAATCAAAATAACAGAAGAAAAGATTTTGGGAAGTCCAAAGTGGGTTTATGGCACGAAGGTCATGTACGGATCAAATATTTGCTGACGGAAAGTCACAGAAAAAAGTTTGGGAGTAGGAAAAAAAGTTTTCTGTGCATTTGTGGACCTAGAAAAAGCTTTTGACAAGGTAGATAGAAGTAAACTTTGGGAAGCCCTGAAAGAGTATACAGTCAATAGATGGATCCTACAAGCTACAAAAACAATATATATGGGTAGCAAATCGAGTGTAAGGGTAATTGGGAGTTTAAGTAAATGTTTCGATATTATTTAAGGAGTTAGATAAGAATGCGTTTAGTCTTTATGGTCATTTATATTAATCATGGACAAGTGTTTAAAAATTGCTATTTTCGACGGAGAAGGTGTATATCTCGAAACAGTAAGGGTACGTGGCTTAGCGTTCGCAGATGATAAAACTGATATGGCCGAGTCAATCGAAGATTTGCAAAGAATGTCGAATAAACTGAATGCAAGCATGAGGAGCATGGGCCTCAACATTAACGCAAGTAAACATATAAAGAAAAAGATAAGAGTAAAATTAACGCAATTGCCTTGAGATTCTTGCGCATAATATGTGGGAAAACTCTAATGGACAAAGTGAGTAACGCGATATTTCTCAAAGAATGTGCTGCAGAAGAAACGCTAATGGAACATGGGAAAGAAATCGGTTAATATGTTTCGGGTATGTTGAGAGAATGCCAAATGAACGGACACTAATAGACCCAAGTGGCGAACCTCACATAACGACTTTGTGAGGATCTTTACTTGGGGTGATTGCTGGAGAGATTGATTAGCAAGCTGGGTCTGAGCAGTGTTGCGGAACGAACGTGTTACTTAAATAAATAACACGAGAATTCTGTATCAATCTAAAAATTCTATTTCCC
>NC_046660.1:130171971-130183552 GCF_010883055.1 Belonocnema kinseyi | reverse complement strand
ATTATATATTATATATAACATTTCCTTCAAATTTATGATTGACTCTTATTCTCTGACGAATTCTGAACAATAAATACCACTGTCCCAGTATTTAAAAAAAATCTGAATTTTTTTAATCTAGAGTAAAAATTAAGTTGAAAATAATAGAAAAAAGTTTTCTAACGTTAATAATTATCGAGTAGTTAACAAATAAGGTTTCGATAATCAAAAGCATGAATTAGATGTCCCAAAGTCTAACAGCCATTAACGAGAGTGAGTGCGTAATCAAGTTCATTTCGTATTATTTCCCTTCCGTTCACTTTTCCAATAGATTGTGACTCTCTGGTGCATTTGCAAACCAGACGAGATACAAAAAAGTATAAAATATATTTTTATCAAACAACTAAATTAGTCAATATTCTTAGGAATTTATTCAGTGGAATACTTCTGATATCTGAGGAATTCTGTTGAATTCAGCAGAATTATCATGATTCTTGTGAAAATCTCTCAGGTTCGACAGAATTCTATAATTTTATAAGCTAGAGTAGAATTCTCTTAAATTAGGCAGATTTGTTTTCTGCACAATTCTCTTAAGTTCTTCATAATTCAATTAAATTAATTAATTAATTTGATTTAATTCATAATAATTTTCTTGAGAATTATAATTTGTCAATACAGTCTCTGATTTTTGGGCTCTTAGAAAATACCCAAAGCAGATAACTTTTAAAAAACAGCATATTGAAATTTTTTTATTTTATATTCTCATCTTAATGAAACGGTATTGGTTTCATGTAACATTTTAATTAGTCGGTTTTTCTCAAATCTCCACTTTTTGAGGCCCCCTGAGTCGGAGGAAATTATTTTTACAAAAGTTTCTGTCTGTAGTCTGCAGATTCACAAAGAAAGAAATGAGGAAATATTTCATCAAACAAATTCTTTTTCTAATCAAAAGAGCAGCGGAATAAGTAATAATTTAAATCTATTTGAAAATGTAGCAATATATAATTTAAAACTTGTCATGAGGAACACCGCAGCATTTCGCCGGGAGCAAGTGCTAATCTGAAAAATTGCACCCGCTCCCAGCGAAATCGCGGTAAATTTTCAGCCACAACCACGTCTCCCGACCGTGAGATAGGTTGTTACAGTCTGTGATGGAATAAATACGACGATCCGGCAAAAGTTTTGTGCACCCTAAAAACACGGAGCGATCCAACGACTACCGCCTTCTGCATTTTTCCCGCAAGTGTTTTAGCATATTGTTGACACGCAGGAATGCTGTTCAGACTATCAACGAGTGAAAGCTTGACAACTCCAACAGCGTCGATGATAAGGACGATTAGTTTAACAGAATATTTCGGGTACAATCGTTGAAACTCCCTGATAAGGTCTCTATACCTCTCTTTCTTTTCATTCTCCTTGGCTATGATGTTTTTGTCAGCTGGTGCTAAAAATTCGATAATGAACATGGTTCGCTTCTCGAAGTCAAGAAGAACCATGTCTGGCCACGAGAGTGCAGCAGAAACAATTGTCGAGATTATAAAGTTCCAGTATATGCGGCATTTCCCATTCTCGACAATTGTCTCGATTTCCCTAGGAGCATTTAGACGAGCGATATTAAATTTAATGCCGTAAGAGTGACAGAGTTGGTAATAAAGCACTCTTAGTGCCACATTGTGCTTTTGGATGTAGGTCGTTCCCGCACAAGTTGAATAACTAGATTGTATGTGAGCTAAATATTCGGGGTGTACATGGCACGTCCTGCAGCTATCATCGGGAATGTCTTAGCTTAAAATGTGGCGACGGTGTGTTAAGGTGGAAATGACACGGTCTTGGCATGCAATAATGAAACCCTCCGGACCAGACATCAATCCGGGCGATTTAAGGAAAGCAAACGTTAGCTCACACGAGATTGACTGATCCGCCACATTTCTGTGGAAGATACCGTGCATGCTCTTATCGAGGATCTGTTCACGAAAATTTTTCTCTTGTGATTTCTTAATCCGCGCTTTCAGGAGTGCGTACTCGAGATAAATAAGATTTGATGCATTTTGCTCACCTCTAATACTGAAGTTAAGTCCGAGAATTTCAGGAGCCTCCTCCGATGCTTCGTACAGAAACGCTCCTTTGCCCACTTCTTCGTGATTCCTGACCATTTTAAAAAGAGGGCCTCTTCCATATGCGACTCTATCTGCTGTACCCAGAATAATGCTCTTGTGAAGACATTCAAGACTCAATATTCCGCGACCACCTTGATGGCGTGAGATGTACAGTCGCGGAACAAAAGACTTAAGATGCATGCTTTTGTCCATGTGAATAACCTTTCTTGTCCCGATATCAAGGGATCCGAGCTCGTTCTTCGTCCATGCAACTACTCTAAATGAATAGGGTACTACCGGGACGGCAAGCATGTTTGTTGCAGATACTTTGTTCCTCGCCGAAAGTTCGGATCTGCGGCTATGTGGCACGCCCAGGTATGTATAAGTCTCTCCAGCGCAAAGGTGTCGTATAGCGCTTTTATCAACGAGCTCAGGATCTTCAGACATGCCATTATGTTTTCCTATCTTCAAATAAACCTTGGCGCATTTATCTAATCCAAATTCCATTACAATTTCCTTAGTATATCTCTCGACAATCCCTAGAGCTAGATGTAGTTGCTCTTTGTTTTTAGCATAGATCTTAAGATCGTTCATGTAAAATACATAAGTGACCTTGTACTTTCTATCTGCAGGTTTGCCACACAAGTACCCGTCGGAATGGCGAAGTGTTAGAGATAGTGGCAATAATGTAAGGCAAAAGAGGAGTGGGCTCATGGTGTCGCCCTGAAGGGCACCTCTCTGAAAGGTGACCTTGTAAGTTGTCACACGATTTTTTCCAGATAAGATAGTAAATCTGGTTTTCCAAAGCGGCATCAATCTCTCTATGCACCTAACGATTTGCGGATGAATCTTTAAACTTTCCAAAAGACAGATGTTAAGTCTATGAGAGATCGAATCGAAAGCTTTCCGATAACCAATACAGGCCGTCGATAGGTCACGCTGTTAGAATGATGCCTGTTTGCAGACACATCTATCGATGAGAAGGTTCTCCCGATGTGCCGCTACGCCTTTCATTGAGCCTCGTTGTTCATACATTTCTTGCCACTTAGGTTCCGTTGCCCGAACAATCCTATCATTTAGGATAGCTGTGAATATCTTATACAGTGTGTTCAGACAAGCGATTAGCCTTTAATTCTTCGTGTCAGATAAGTTGCCTATTTTCGGAAGGAGTATAATACGCCCTTCCACCAACCACAACAGAATTGGCTCTTCCAACTTTAAATATGAGGTAAAAATACGGGCCAATGCTGATGGGTTGATGGAAACTTCTTCCAACAGAAGGTTTTGATACAATCTGGTCCCGGAGCGGAATAGTCCTTATCCCTATTAATACTTTTTTCACCTCCTCGGCAGTGATGGGTGGGTATTCTTCATCAGGTGTTATGAGGGCATTACACAGCTCCTTGAAGCTATTTATATTTTCTGAGTCTTCGTCCAGTCTATGCTGCACTTCGTAGACTTCTCTCCAAAATACTTCGACCTCCTCTGGTTTGGGCGGGTATTCGACAGTAACTGGAGTGTCTTGGAAGATTCGAAATGAGTCAGAGAGAAACTGTTGATTTTCTCGGTCCCACCTCCCCCTCCGCTCTAGACTTTTTTTAGAGTCAGATAATATCCGTATTCTCTCAACAATATGCTGCCTGATGGTCAGCAGCTTTGATCTGTTAAGTGTGTAATAATGGGTCCGAAGTTCGCACGCGAACTTTCGAAACTTGGCGGTAAAATTCGTGCCAGATGTGATGTAGTCCATCACATACTGCATGCGTGATGGGCACTGTCTTGCCCAGCCTATCTTTATAGCAAGTTGATGCATTCGTCTTTTGGTCTTATGATCAACCATTGGTTTTCTTTTACGGTTCGCATGGACCAAAGCTCTCGCTGCATTATACACACAATAATTGACTGCCCAGAGGTCGGATTCTTCGGGAAAATGTCCACGAAGCTCCTCATGCATTTCAGCCAGATCTTTAGGCTTGAGATAAATGTTGGTTTTGATGTTTCTCCGGGTCATAAAACATCGCTCTTCTTCTATCGGATGCCTGCCCGCTGTTGGCCTTAGTGTTGCCTCTCTTTCTCTGTTGCCGGCTTGTTCTAGCCGTGGTAGAGTCCTGGCTGGTCGTCTTATCCAAATATAAAATTTTTGATAAAAAATCATAACATTTTATTTTTATTTTTTTTCGTTATATAAATGTAAAACAAAAGAAACAAAATTATATGTGTATACAATAGATAAATCTATTATACACATGCTTAATAACATAATATCTTGCTATATAACTTATTATCTCTATACATTTTTACAATAATCCCAAAAATATTTACATTAAATTGATAATACAATATATTGAAAATGAGTTTTCACTGCTCAAAAAGCATTGGAACAAGCGCCCTACAGAAATGTGTGATACCAGAACTAGACATTATGCATGGCATAGTCAACCACCTTTTTTTTTAATGGTACAGTACGCATGGTTGGTCAATTAAAGGTATTTTTCCCTTAAAGTCTAAATATTGTTACTCAGAATCAGCATGGCTAAGTATTTGATGGAAACGGTTGCAGACGACATTTAAAAAATACTGATAAAATATTTGAATCTGAAATACGTAAAAATGGTGATAAACTTGGATTCATACCAATTATTGAAACATTTAACCATATCGAAAGATTGAAAACAGTTTATCTGACAACCGGAACATCGGAAACATTAAAAGTTCATGTACTAGTAAGTAATTTGGAAAGATGCTTAAAAATATTAAATACTTTAAGAGGATTGGGTAATTACTCGAAGCAGGCTGGTGAGACTTCACCATGAGCTTTTGAAATATTGGCAACTTTACAATGTAAGATTTCTAGATCATCCAACCTACTCAAAACGATTGATGCGCGCTATTGTGGAATTTTTATCTGAACGCATTTAAATTTATTAAAAATTTGTTATAAAAAGTAGTTATTTATTTTTACATTTTCATCAGAGAAGGTCATAGATGAAAATATAAGAAAGTTAAATTAGATTAAAATCAAAATAAAAAATCCTATTTAATGTCCAATAATCAAATTGATGCAAACCTCTATTAAAAGAAAACAAGTATCGAATGACAAAATTTGGACCACAATCAATATACAAAAACATAAACTTCTATTGTAATTTTAAAAATATGAGAAAGCAGCCAACCACATCCCCTTCCTTCTCTTTTTCTTTCTTTCGTCTTTTTTATTTTTATTATCATCCAGTTACAATAAAATAACATTCAAACGGAAAAAAATAAAGTTGTATTACCAACGTTTCGATACTCGTACAGTACCCTTATCAAGACAAGAAAAATTTAAATGGTAGAAATTGACAGCACCCACGAACAGGTGCTCTCTCTTTGATACCTGAGAATCGACTAAAGGTCAGTAGGCCAATCTGTTGTGAACACAATACAAATATTTGTTACAATTATATCAGAAATATAGAAAGTAAAAGAAACACAGTATTCATGAAACAGCCTCATTAAATGTAATTAATCATATTAGCATAACTTTTGTTCAACTAATCCTAATCGATTTTTAAATTAATAGATAACTTTTTTTGTTTTTTAAATAAAGCATTTCTATTAATTCTCTCTTTCTCTCATTACTTTCACTATGCAAAAATTGAACATTATCCCAGTCAAACGCACGGCCAACATCCAAAAATTCATTTCTATGTCTGGCAAGAACTCTCTTGTAACAGCGTCCCAAACGGGCATCACTTTTGTGTTCCTCTATCCTAGTGTTAAGAAGTATGCCAGTCGGTCCCAAGTAATTCATCTTACAGATCCTGCAAGTGATCTTATAAACAACACCACCCTTTTCAAAATTATCCAAAGGATCTTCGCAAAAATTCATCACTGAATCCATTTTAAATGGTATACGGCAAATAGTATGAATTAAATTTTTTTTAATATATGTTCAATAGTTTTAGAAATTTGACAAAAAAATGGAAGAACAAAGGTATTAAACGAAATACATTCCTTTAACTTTTTCTGATGATCTGCAAGCAAATTATTACTCTCTTTGTTTTTGATTTTTTGAACTCTAATTGCAATATGTTTCACAATTAACTCCTTTGGATAATGATTCAGAAAAAGAATATTCCTAACAATATTCCAATTTCTTATGTGAAATGAAAAATGGGACAAACCTAGAGCTCTGTCAAATAAGTTTTTGATTACTGCAATTTACTTTTGAAAGGGATGAACAAAAAGGAAATTTAAAATTTCTTCAGAATATGTATTTTTTCTATACCAAGTGGTAATAATATTACCATCCCAACCCTTAATTACTTCTAAGTCCAAAAAACTGATTCTATTATCCTGTTCTATTTTATGAGTATTTCATGAGAATTTCAAAAAAGTGTTATTCAATGAACGGTTCCGGATTACCATGTAATGATTTCTTTGGATGTTATTGCAATGTTTCCGAGTATAACCCTTGAATTAGTTGAACAGGCAATTTTAAATAGATGGGATAATATAAAAACTCGTACTCAATTATCTCAAAAAGATTTTATCTAAGGGATAGTTTTTATTATGGAGTCAACTTATTTTAAATTTAATGGATCTTTTTATAGACAGAGGTCTGGTGCTTCCATAGGTTCAGTCATTTCTCCGATTTTAGCAGAAATAGTGATGGAAGATTTGGAGTTTTTTGGTTTTGGGAATTATATTTCGTTTTGCCTTTTTATTTCCGATTTGTCGACGATACCTTAATATGAGTTGCTCTAGAGAAGTTGCAGATGGTCATTGATAGATTTAGCAGTTTTCATCCAAAACTTCTATTTACTCATGAAATAGAACAGGATAATAGAATCAGTTTTTTGTATATAGAAGTAATTAAGGTTTGGGATGGTAATATTATTACCAGTTGGTATAGAAAAAATGCATATTCAGGTAGAATTTTAAATTTCCTTTCTGCTCATCGTTTTCAAGACAAAATTGCAGTAATTAAAAACTTAGTTAACAGAGCTTTAGGTTTGTCCCATTTTTCATTTCAAACAAAAAATTTGAATATTGTTGGGAGTATTCTTTTTCTGAATCATTATCCACAAAAGTTAATTAAGAAACATATTGCAATTACGAGTCCAACAAATCAAAAAAAAAAGAGAGTAACAATTTTCTTTCAAATAATCAGAAAGAGTTAAAGGAATATAGTTCCTTTAATATCTTTGTTCTTCCATTTTTTGGTCAAATTTCTAAAACTATAGAACATATCTTGAAAAATTTTTTAATTCATACTATTTTCCGTATACCATTTAAAATGGATTCAGTGATGAATTTTTGCAAAGATCCTTTGGATAATTTTGAAAAGGGTGGTGTTGTTTATAAGATCACTTGCAGGATCTGTAAGATGAATTACTTGGGACAGACTGGCAGACTTCTTAACAATTGGATAGAGGAACACAAAAGTGATGCCCGTTTGGGACGCTGTTACAAGAGTGTTCTTGCCAGACATCCAAAGGCATTTGTGCATGTTCACCATGAGTTTGACTGGGACAATGTTCAAATTGTGCATAGTGAAAGTAATCAGAGAAAGAGAGAATTCATGGAAATGCTTTATATTAAAAGCAAGAAAAGTTATCTATTAATTTAAAAACCGATTTGGAGAAGTTGAACAAAAGTTATGCTAATGTGATAAATTACATTTAATGAGGCTGTTTCATGAATTCCGTTTTTCTTTTACTCTCTCTATTTCTGATGTAATTGTGACAGATATTTATATTATGTTTACAAGAAATTGGCCTGCTGACCCTACTTTGATTCTCAGGTATCAAAGAGAGAGCACCTGTTCGTGAGTGCTGCCAATTTCAACCATTTACATTTTTCTTGCCTTGATAAAAGTACTGTACGAGTACCGAAACGATGGTAATGCAATTTTATTTACTTTTTATCTTCGTTTTAAATGTTATTTTATTGTAATTGGATGATAATAAAAATAAAAAAGACGAATGAAAGGAAAAGAGAAGAAAGGGGGTGTGGTTGACTGCATTCTCATTTTTCTTTCCTCTTTTTTATTTTTGTCCAAATTAAAAAAAAAAATTTTAGTATTTTTTTTATATAATTTTTTTTAATATATTTTTTTTCAGATTACAATTGAATTTAATGTTTTGTTTATTCGTTGTGGTCCAAATTTGGCCGTTGGATTCTTGTTTTTTCTAACAGGAGTTTGCAGGTATTAGATTTGTGTAAAATTTGACCCCTCCAATTTTCGTCAAATGTCCACGTTTTGAGACCCCTTGAATCCGAAAAACAGGTTTTTACGAAGGTGTCTGTCTGTCTGTATATCTGCCTGTATGTCTGGCTGTGTGCGCAATGACTTCAAAAAATTCATCCATTAGATTGGCCTTTGGTACACTCGTTTAGTCGTAAACTAAAGGTCAAGTTCGTTAGCCAGCCATTTTGGATATAAATTGAAAAAGTGGACACATTTTGAATACTTTTGAGACAACTTTTTTCAAAATTCAAAAATTCTCTGTACGATTATTCATAGTGTTCAAAAAGTCGAAAAATATATCCCTATGACTTTCTTAATAAAATCAAAAACTACAAGTCATAGCATTTACAAAATTCCAAAAAACACACGAAAGTGCACATTTTAAGCCAAATAACGCACGATATGAAAAAAGTCAAGAAAAGAAAAATATTGTTTTCTTAATGCCCTGAAATATTATGATAACAACTTTTTAAATTTTTTTGAAAAATCCAAAAGTCAAATTTTGACAGTATACAAAATAGTGAAAAATCCCAAAATTGCATTTTTCGGCCAAACTATGCAAAATACAATGAAATAAGAGTACACAAAAATTGTGCAATTAAAAAAGATCTAAAAATTTCTTATCAACCACTTTTTTATGGAAACAGAATTATCAAACAATTATTCGTCACAAATAAATCATTTTTATATTCTCATCAGAGAAGGTATTAGATGCATGCTTTTGATTATTTAAACCTTAGTTGTTAATTACTCGATAATTATTAACGTTGGCAAACATTTTTATATTATTTTCAAATTAATTTTTACTCTAGATTTTAAAAATTAATATTTGTTTAATACTGAGACACTGGTATTGTTCAGAATTCATCATAGACTAAGAATCAATCGTAAGTTTGAAGGAGAAATAGCTTTAAGCCAATCTAAAGGGATTATTTATAAATAATCATTGATAGTCAATTTAAAAATACTGAGTCGTTTTTAGAACTAATCTTCAATGGTTTAAACTATTTTAATTTGCTCAAAAAGTTATTTTTCGTTTAGTTTAGTCGCGAAATGATAATATTTTCTACGCGGAAAATGTTGGAGGTACAAAGCGTTGCAGGTTACAATTAGTTGATTAATACATCTTTGTTCAAGTATGTAGTCCCCCTAGAAAATGGAATAAAAATTATATTGCACAAAATTGCCGTCAGATTTTAATATTTCAAAGTACTATTTTATTTTCAAAGAATAATTGTAAATTTTTATGCCATTGTAATTTTCCTAAAAATTTGATGAAATTTTTAAAATTTGAAGTCAACTTTTTGAATTTTTGAACTTTGATACCAAACTTGTGTTCTGTGACTCAAAAAAATGTATCTTATTGATTATTATAGAAATACACTTACGAAGCAATTATAATTTTTCCAATTTGAGTCAAAATTGGGAATTTATTAATTTTGACCCAAATTTATATTGTCAGACTCGGAAAACTCTCTCGTTGTGAGCCTTCTGAAAATCACACGATTAAATTAAATTTAAAAAAATGAAATAAACTTCTTTAATTTTTTTTATTTTGACTCCGAATTTGGTTTCTGTATCTCAAGAACACCGCTCATACTGCTCTGAATAGAAATCTACCAATTTAATCAATTTGAACACTTTTTTCAAATTTGTTAATTTTTGTTTTAAATTTATGTTCTGATATTTAAAAAATTCCCTTATTTAATACAATTTTCAACATTTATGTCGCTTGGTTTAATTTTGTAATTTTTATTCCAAATTTCTCTTATCTTCCCGAAAAGCCCCCTCGTACTGACTTACATGAAAACCCACTAATTAAATCCATTTTTCAAAATTTAAATTGCTTTTTTCAATTTCTGATTCTTGACCCAAATTCTGGCTGTGTGTCCCGAAAACCTCTTTCGTATTGACTTTGATGAAAATCTACTAAAATTAAAAATAAAATTAAAAATTTGAATCATATTTAGGATTTTTTTATGACTTAAGACCGGAGTGGGGTAACTGGTACAATCATTGGCTGCTTAAGGAATTTTTCTTCTTAACAATTTGTAAAAATCACTACCATCACCGAATGAAATTCTGAGATATGCATATGGATATTAATTTTTTAAATAGTTAAATCATTATACTAACGTAAGCTTTAATATTGTTAGATAATTTATACATAAAGAAATTAACAGTAATGATGAGAAACCCAATCAACGACCATGACAACATAGTGATTCGGATAGGCCAATGATTGTATTGACTACTGCGAAAGCGTTAGAAAGCGTTGTCCGAATAAAATTTCTAGATTAGTAATAAAAGCTCATTTAAATGAAAGTAATTAGTTTTAATTAGACTGAAATATTAATTTTAAATATGTTGGATGTAGAAAACTGAAGATGAGTAAAATTGTTGTGAGTAAATATTAATTTTCGCTGCGTCATTGTAGGTTATGAAAATGTAAATATTAGATCAAGTAATACGTGTATAAACTTATAAAATGAAAAGTTGCACAATATATTAATGTTTTCATAGTTTTATAATTTTAAATTTTTCATATCATATTAAAAATTGTTTAAAAAAATGATCTTGCTAAACTCGCTTTACATTAACAATCCACCTTTCCTTTCGATTTGTTTTGTAAGCATATTTAGGGAATTCTTAAAATTCACACGTACTATTTTTATGTGTATTTTTACATTTAAATATACAACTACCGAACATTGATATGTTTACATCCAATAAATTAATCTATGTCGAATTTCATACGTGCGCTTGCGCGGGCGCGTGATGGGCCTGTGTGCGTTCTCACGCATTATCCCCGAAATCTCAACATCCCTGAAGTAGGACTCCCTTTGACGCTCAGATGTTTGTAGTTCCCTATTCCTGAACTTCCAGTATCTTTGGAGTTCGAGTTTAGTACATTCTCCAAAAGTGACAATTAAATTGTTTTGAACAATATTTTTGTTTAGCTAATTTTTGGCACCTACAAGGTTGAAGAAGTAATTGTCATCCAGTTTTATCCTGTTTATTTGTTTTCGGTTTTTCGGACGACTTTCGTCAAAATGAAAAAATTAGTGTTTCTACACAATGTCTCAGCACTTTTTTTTATCTAAAAATTCTATCATTAGCAAAATCGTGGCATTTTTTAATTTATTGTTAATGCTTAATATATTCAACAGTCTCATAGGTCTCAGGGTTGTAATCAGAATAACTGCACTCGGTCCTAGCGAAATCGCGGTATAATTTCAGCCATAACCACGTCTTACGAGCGTGAGATAGG
>NC_046660.1:130167199-130171871 GCF_010883055.1 Belonocnema kinseyi | reverse complement strand
GACGCCGGTTTTTTCAATTATGAAAATTTGTGAAAAATGTATTTAAAAGTTTTTTAAAATTTCCCAGTAGGATCCTATTAGGATCCGGTGTTAGCTCTTGTCTTAAATCCCGAAAACGGTTCCGAAATTGTTCCCAACGCCACATCCGGCGCAAGTTCCCACTACGGTTCCAACGCCTCTTCATTCCAGAAGAATTCTGCAGAATTCTCTTGAATTTAGAAAAATTCTGTTCATTCCAAAAAAATTCGGTTGAATTCTGTAGAATTCTTATGGAATCAGCAGAATTTTCTTTAATTCTGTATAATTCTCTTAATTTCAGTAGAATTATCTTGAATTATGTAAACGTAACCCCTCATTAAATTACAGCCGGTTTACGAATTTCTAGCAGTGCTGGCCCATGCAGTTTGGCAGCTCTCGGAGTCGGAAGTCAGTTGCCACTCATGCTGACCCACCAGTCCCTGAAGTAGGAGTCCCTTTCACGCTCTTATCTTTAAAGTTCCCTATTTCCGAACTTTTGGTACCTTTGGAGTTCGAGTTTAGTACATTCTCCAAAAGCGACAATTACAATTTTGTAAGCAATATTTTTTTGCAACTAATTTTTGACACCTACAATGTTGGTGAAGTCCTTGACATCCAGTTTTACCCTATTTTTTTTATATTTTTCCGACGAATTTTTTCATAATAAAAAATTAGTGTTTCTTAACAATTTATCAGCACATTTTTTTTAATCTAAAAATTTAATTATTAGAAAAATCTTTGCACTCCCACATCCCCATTCATGAATCTCAAATTTCAGAATAAAATGGATTTTTGGTTACTTTTAACCTTAGAATTTGAAGATATAATAAAATTAGCCAAGCGAAAGTGACAATCCAAGCAAAATTATTGAAAAACCGTGTAAATTTTTTATTTATTTTTATTGTTCAATATATGCAAGGGTCTGATAGGTCTCAGGGTTATATCATTTCATTAGAAAGTCTGACTGAAGATCTTCAGTGAAAAAATAGTTATTGCTTACTAAAGCATTAAAATTCGTAGATAATCCGAGGTGTGAAGGAAACCCTCCTGATGGTCGCTTGTTGTCCGCTTGGTTATGTTTAACGTAATCATTATTATTAGGGATTTATTGTACGTAAGCATTAAAATTAAATAAGTTTTCACTATGGCCGACGTAGCTATAAAGTTATTAGGTAATCGTTTAGTTGAAACAAAAATGAATTTGCAGAATCAGTGGGCGACAAGACGTAAAGATTCGTTAAAAACAACATATTAAGAAATGAGCCGATTACATTACACTCTTATGAATATAAGAATGTAAAAAGTGGGTTAACAGTTTTAATCTGAATTCTTGCAACGACTAAATAATTCCAAAAATTTGCGTGCATATGTCCACAGATTCACAATAATATGCTGATTCACAAATTCAACCAAATAGTTCTACATAAAAGTAATATCATCGGATTCCTGTGCTGCACTACAAAGTAATTGTACCATTTGCTTTTATGTTTTGAGTTGTACAACACAACTTTTATGTGGGTGGGTACTGCGTTCGTTTCACTAACATGCAGCTCATATAGAAGGGTATATTATTCCTAAGATAATGAATATAATAAACGAGACAGAAGGGATCTTTGGAGGGCATAACCTACGAGGATCATGTCCGTAATGTTAGACAATTATCTAGTAAGGTATAGGTGGAGCGACGATGGCATCCTACAGTCATTAGGCTAAGAGGAGCACCTACATATTCTTCCTGTGAGTTAAGCCGCCTGGCTGCACCCTCATAAAAGTTTAATCGTCTCTTCGCTGGTGCGCAGTGGACAGCTTACTTTTAATTATGGCATACCCAGAGTCAATGATCCACCTGAACAAACCATTCACACCGCGCAAACTAGAATGATCCTTTCCCTTTCGGTGCTTGTCCTGTAACCACACTGTACACTGGACCGTTAATGAAATTTAATTACCTCAACTCAATTTGACATAGCCCAGTTCAAGGGTCAACGAATTGTTCGTTATTCTTTAATAAAAAATAATAATAACTACTACTTTTAGTCGATAAAACGGAATTTGTGCTAAAGTTATTACTGCTGAGTGAGTAGTAATATAATTTTCGAAAGTCAGAAAACTCCGGGCTCTTTTTTTCATTTTTACATGAAAACCACATTTTTTTCGAAAAAAGCGGCCTGTACTGATAGTCTTTTTACTCTTTAGAATTATTATAGAAACAATCAGAAAAAATAGCTTCACAGTTTGACCTGAATCTTATTTCTATGATTTGGCCTCGATTTTCAAGGCCCTCAAAGTGGGGCGGCCCCTGGCCACTTTCGTTTGACTTCAAGCAACGCGACATGTCGAAAAAATGACGGGCCTTCCCACACTTAGGCGCAGCATGTCATATCCTATTATATTTCAGTCCAGCCCTAATTTTTTTTCTAAACGTAGAGTGCGGTTTTAAAAGACAATTTTGCAAATGTTAGCACAATAGAGATAAATTGTAAGTATCATATCTGACCATCTGATATAAGACAACGCGTACGACCAAATGACTACTGGAACTGTCAAACCATTGAACCGCACTGATTAAACCACTAACAGAATTCCACTATGTGAACCAGTAAAATATCACTGATTACGAGTGACTCACTTCTGGCTGTTTCAACCAGTGAATTTTCACTGGATGTCAATGAGATTTCACTCGTTTATTTTAAGAGAGTAGGCAGCAAATTAACTTTTCGAAAATAAATATTCGTTTAGATCTTAACTAATCTATATTAATTATATTTGGATTGATTGTGTTGCTTGTAGTGAAGTGTGGCTATCAGTGAGTCCGGTAATTATCAAAATCTTGATGAATCCTCAATTTAACGTCATTCACGTGACTTTTAATAATATACTCTGAAACTTGTACACTTGCTTCATTCAAATTTGGCATTAGGAATTTTTTACAATTGATGATACACATTCAGCATTTTTGTGAAACAATAAACTGTTATAATTGTCAAAGTGGGTCGATCACCATACTTTATCATACAAAGTATAACAAAGTTATTTTTCATAATTTTTGACAAATGATTATATAGATTTAGCATTGTTGTGAGACAATAAACTGTTCTAATTGTCATAGTGGGTCGATCACCATGTTTTATCATACACAATATGGACAAACTTATTTTTAATAAATTCATGAAAAAAAGTTGTGTGGTATCTGCCATTCGATTTACATAAAAATACGTAAACCGTGAACTGAATTTCACAGTTTACGTACCTTGAGCGACGGTACCTTGAGCGACGAAAGCCCTCTAAAATGGTTCTCAATTTTATTCAATTCTTTACATTTTGTTTTGTTAGATATTCGAGATGAGGCCTTTAGAAATATATATATATATATATATATACAGGCTGCCTAAGAAGTCCCGGGACGGTTGGATATTTTCTCAGGTAAAATATTTTTTCAAAAAGTGAAGCTCATTGCTGAAGTAAATTTCAACGAGGAATTTAATGGTGATCTTCATTTTGACCTTGAAGTTGACAGTCACGGCTTTTTGACGTTCGACTTTTTTTTAATGAAAGCCCCCTTTTTTTACATCTGCGATCGATAGAGCGGAAAATTCCACGTACGTACGATCTGAGGAGATGCAGATGGACATAGCCCAAGCATTTGTTGAAAATCCACTCCTTAGTTTACGTCGAGCTAGTGATGAGCGTGACGTTGCTCCTGTGACAGTGCAAAATATTTTAAAAAGCATTAATTTCCATCCGTACAAAGTTCATCTGGTACAAGAGCTCAATGAAGACGATTCTGATCGTCGGGTTGAATTTTGTGAAATTATGATGGACAGAATTGATAGAGATCCTCTTTTTTGTACAATACAGTATTTTCAGATGAATCTACTTTCACTTTAAAAGGTGAAGCTAACAGGCAAAATTGTAGATATTGGTCCGACACAAATCCTGATTGGATGTTGAAGGGTCACATGCAATATCCACAAAAGATTAATGTTTGGGCCGGTATCTGGAATGATACATTGATAGGCCCTTTCTTCATCGATGGTAATCTCAAAGCCCGTGCATATGAAGAGCTTCTCAGAAACCAAATTGTACCAAGAATAAGGGATATTACAGGCGATAATTTTCCAAATATTTGGTTCCAGCAGGATGGAGCAGCAGCTCATTACAGTAGGAAGGTTCGAGCATATTTGGATACTCAGTTCCCTCAAAGGTGGATTGGAAGAAGGGGTGAAATCGAGTGGCCCGCTAGATCTCCTGATCTGACGCCTCTCGACTATTTTCTATCGGGTTATTTAAAGAGTAAAGTATACTCAACGCAACCACAAAGCTTAGACGAATTGCAGAATCGGATTCTGCAACAGGCTACGTTGATTAATAGGGAGATGATTCGTAATGCTGTAACTCATTTTTACAATCGCATAGCTTTTTGTCAAGAAGCTCAAGGTTTTCAGTTCGAACATCTTAACTGAAGCGTGAGAGTCAAGGGGACTCACGCTAATCAAGCACCCCGAAACGTGAGAGGCAAGGGAACTCACGCTAATCAAGCACCCCAAAGAGAACAGAATTGTGGGTCCGGATGCAATAAGGGCACATAAAATTTTTTCGTGCGAAAACGAAGTCCCCTGGAGGCTTTAGAAAAAATTTTCGAATTTTAATTTTC
>NC_046660.1:130164734-130167099 GCF_010883055.1 Belonocnema kinseyi | reverse complement strand
TGTCATAAATAGATAATTAATAACAAGAATGGTTTATTGTTGATTTATTTGATGAAAAATGATTTATTATGCGTGTAAAATACTTTCTATTATAAAAGATAAACTGTGAAATTTTATAGATAAAAGAAACTACAATATTTATTGTAATAACCAGCTTACAGGCCAGTAGTAGGTGTTTCGTTTTTAAATTTTGTTATAAACATTCAAATTATTAATTTATTGAGATCGAAAATCACTGTCCAGACAATGCTACTAAGATTCAGTATGGCAAATAAAAAATCTGTGTTTGATTAAAATATGTATGTATAAATATGGATTTTATGATTAAATATGGATGTATTTTAAAAGTGAATGTTTTCTCTTATGGTTTGAGTTTCAGTGTACATTTCCGCATAAGTTCTATTTTTTACATCGGAATAATATTTATAAATCGACAGTGTTTTTGAAAATTCTTAAAGATAGCTGACGTAGCGGAAAATCAAGCAATGAAAATCAAATTCGAAGAAAAATTTAGTGCCCTTAAAATTGCAGAAAACTCGGCGCGTATTTCGAATTTAGAAAGATACTACGTTAAATACGATACATATCGTGTTTATTTTTCTATTTGCTTTTTATAAAATAGCTTGCGTTAAATAAATAATTATATTAAAACAAAAATTGATGAATAGAATGAATTAGTTTTCTTAGAAATTTAATGCTTATCATTTCTATAAAAAAAACTTCCAAATCCGGTCACAATTGCGACCTGTAGACTATTTTGAATTGTTCATTTTTGAGCCAGCCTACTGTGCAGCGGGAAAAGTAAACTCCACAGGTTTTCTCTGCACTCTGGACTTTGCCGGAGCTTGTCGGGTACTTTGCGATTTGACTAGGCAGAGTCCGAAGTGAAAGTGCTATTTCAAACTTTGCCTGACACGGCTCAATCAATTCGTGGAGGGACTAGGCAGACTGCGGTGTGAGGGCACATCGAACTTTGCCTGTACATATTTGTATATATGTATAAATGTATATATATAATATACACACACCCATATATATATATATATATATAGTTACAACTCGATAAAACCATCACGCATATAAGCCTTTCCTGCATTTACCACGCCATCCTTTCGGCCCTTTGGTTACTCTCATAGGGCGCCTTCTAAACATTTTCTTGCATACATCTAACGCTTTCCGTTTAGAGCGCTGTCCATTTTTAAACCCTCTAATTTTGTTGTCTCCAAGTAAAACTTCATTGGCTTGCCTGTAAGCAGAACAATTATACCCTTCAACCAGCAACAGTGGGGTGCAGAAGCACTAATCTTGTAATAACTGTGATAATCCGTCACTTTATTGTGACAACTATGATAGTATAATAACTGTGGTAAAACGTCATTTTCTTGTGATAACTGTGATCGTGTAATAGCTTTGATAAATCCGGAGCTTTATTGTAATTTTGCCGCAAATATAAAATCGTCTTTTGGAAGTAATAAAAATGTCAACACTTCAAAAAATAAAAGCATTTTGAGTGTCAAAAAATTTGGAATTTTAAGAAAATACTACCAAACCAAAAGTTTCAATCAAAAAGAGTTCGTAGCATGATTGGAAATTTGGTTGCCTACATTGAGAGCAATTGTGAGTAACCGACATGATATTGAAGAGACTGCTGTTTTGGGTTCGGTAAAAGAATAAACGTCGCTAATAAGGAAAGTATGACAGGTTAAAGTATACTGTGCTTAAAGCCTATATCAAGCGTGCGCAGTTCAAATTCCTGTGAGTGGGCCAATTGTACAAGAAAAGGCATATAATATAGCTCGAAAGTTTGAATTATCAGATTTACAGCATCTTTGATGTGGCTTGATCGACTTTATACACGTCATATTATCGTCTGCGACAAATCAGTGGTGTTGCGGAATCCGTTAATGAATTTGTGGTTGAGAATTGGTACATTCATACAGTGAAGAGAGTTTTAAAGGACTACGCACCGGGCGATATCTTCACGCTGATAAATTTGACCTTTTCTTTAACGTTATACCCAATAAGACGCTTTCATTCTAACATCAAACTTGTCACGGTGGAATTTTAAGTTAACAAAGACTACATGTACACAGCAAAAAAAGTACTTAATTTAAGTCGAAAATTTGTCTTATTTTAAGGTGTCACAAAAAGAAGCATAGGGAGTCTGAAATTAAGAATGACATCTGAACATTAAATTAAGGGAATTAGATCACTGTGAATTCATGGAGGCACGACCTGAAATTCAGGTATGCTCGCTCTTCAATTAGGAATATACAGTCTGTCAAGTTAAAGCGTGGGTGGCTTTACTCGCAGTCGGTAAGGTGTATCGACATGATTTTGGTGTCAAAATATTAAGAAGAGCTCC
>NC_046660.1:130156791-130164634 GCF_010883055.1 Belonocnema kinseyi | reverse complement strand
TGAAAGAGGGAGCTCTTCTTGATATTTTGACACCAAAATCATGTCGATACACCTTACCGACTGCGAGTAAAGCCACCCACGCTTTAACTTGACAGACTGTATGTGCGAGGTGTGTTCAAAAAATATGGTGACTTTATGGTTTTCTCAAAAAATATTCATTTATTCCTCAACATTTATGTTGCCCCTTCAAAGTAATCCCCCTCAAATATAATAAAATTGTGCCAACGCTTTTTCCAATCATCGAAGCACTTCTGATAATCATTTTGTGGCATAGCCTTGAGATCTTTCAGCGATGCAGTTTTTATCTCCTCAATCGTTGAAAATGAATGTCCTTTCATGGGTCTCTTCAGTTTTGGGAAAAGAAAAAAGTTACTGGGGGCCAAATCCGGTGAATATGGAGGCTAAGGCATGAATGTTCATTCATTCAACATCTCCTGATTGATGGTCATGCGATGGATCTTTTGATCAAAATTAAGCAGTTTTGGAACAATTTTCGCTGACACACGTCTCATGCACAAAACGTCCGAAAAGATAGCATGGCATGAGCCAACCGATATGTCAACATCTTCAGCAACTTCTCTGATGGTAATTCGCCGATTTTTCAACACCATTTCTTCCACTGCTTGAACGTTTTTATCTGTTTTTGACGTGCTGGGACGTCCAGGGCGAGGTTCGTCTTCGACATCCTCTCGACCTTCTTGGAACATCTTGTACCACTTATACACATTGTTCTTACCCAGAGTAGACTCACCATATGCAACTGTCAACATTTCTAGAGTTCTAGAGCACTGGATTCCATTTTTCACACAAAATTTAATGCAAACTCTTTGCTCCATTTTTTTCGAAAGAAGAAAATCGCCGAGCACACCAAACCCTTCTAACCTTTTACACCTCTGCCAGAAGAACAATACGAGCTATATAGTCAAAACTGTGAACATATGATCATGACGAGTGTACTCTAACTAAAACCTAGAAATTTATCACGCCTTATTGACACTCCTCAGCTGTTTTTGTGTAATAGTTGTTCGTTTTAGAAAATATACAAGTTGGATTCAAACTTGTAAGAAAATACAGAAAAAGTAGGAAAAATATAATGTATTGAAAGGAAGCTCACATTGCGAAGTAAAAAGTTTCGTAAGAATTTAATCATTTTGGTGGGTTTAATAATACGAATATTGGCTGACAACTGGAACTGAATTTGCTGCAGCAGTTTTTGAAATCTGTGAAACCAAAAGTCCACAAATTCTGGAAACATAGTATCATAGCCGATACAGACGAACGCGATATGGAGTTTTGGAGTAGGATGCGAATAAAAGAAATGGTCACGAGACGTATAGTAAAGCAAGCGTTCTGTAACGTCATGCAAGCCCAGGCAGACCAAAGGAACCGAATGGAGCCTCTACAAAGTACCCGTAAAGACCACGTTGGTTCCCTGTTTGGTTCCTTTATAAAAAACTAAAAAAAAACAGCAAGATCAACTTTTAAACTGTTGAAATTCAGAAACCAAAGTTTTTCAAAAACTTACGCTGTTTCCCGTGGGAAAACTTATCACAGCGACGTGACTGGCTGACGAGTGATAAGATCCAAAAATGGCTTGTGGATTGGGATAGAAAACTTATCATACAGCAACGCAATATAA
The DNA here is from genome assembly GCF_010883055.1 of Belonocnema kinseyi. Classification (NCBI taxonomy): domain Eukaryota; kingdom Metazoa; phylum Arthropoda; class Insecta; order Hymenoptera; family Cynipidae; genus Belonocnema; species Belonocnema kinseyi. Next base: position 130,162,995 of record NC_046660.1, on the reverse strand, counting down.
AAAATAGTTTGATTATTCCAAAATTGTTTCGAAAAAGCTGAAATAGTAGCAGGGAGCATCGAGATAGGCGAGATAAGCATTTCATTTATACATAGTTATTCCACGTCATAAGAAGCTGGGCTTGTTTTTTTTATTCTTTCCCTATTCTTTACAGGAACCATATGAAGTATTGCTTGAAGATGGTGTGAGTCAGTGTTTGAGGAAACGCTTGAGGGGTTATCCCTATATAGATCGCGAAAAATCGGAGAAAACTTTGGGAATTTTTTGTAACAAAACTACGCAATGTTTCGATTTCAAATTTGGACTGATATTTATTGACGTTTCATTACAATAAAAAAATTTTTAATGCAAATTGTTAATAAGCAAATCCGCCATGAAGCTCGAAAATTGACAACTTTTTCCCCCTTATGGTTTTATGGACAACACGATTGGTCCTGTGCCTCTCTGAAACATATCAATCAAAGAGCTATATCGACTAGAAAATAAATTTATCTTTAAAATGACGTTTTTTTCTCGATCAGTTGGAAATTCGCTGAGTTCTCGTGCCCATAAGCTCGGAAAATTGGAAAAATCTGATTTCGAGATAAACACGTTTAAAGTTTGCGGTAGATAATGCCTACTTGCTCCGCCGCGCGGAAGGACGTTAGCGAAAATAGCCATAGCAGCTAAACCACTCCGAATTTCAGTCTAAAATTTTAACAGAGTTCTCTTGAAATGTTATACTATCGATTTGTACCATAAAAAAATCGATTTTTGCATCAATCTACATAGGGATATCACCTTAAGTATCAGCATCGAGGAGTACATAGGTCTAGATGACAATTTCATCACCACTGTACGACGTTCCTTATCACATAAAATCACTGGCTGAAATTAGAGTAAGGATGAAGATAATAATAAAGAAGACGATCATGGCAATGATGAATCACCCCCTTCTCCTTCATCACCAAGATCAGCTGGATTGGGCACAATCTATAGCCTCAGAGAATACTTTTCAAGTTCTTCAAATGACTCAAATAAATTCTTTCGTAGCATCCAAAATCTGGAGAATAAAATCACTAGAACAAAACATGATAAACTGCGGCAAACTGTTTAACAGGAGATTTTCAGCTTGCTTGATTTTATTGGTACATTTAATTAGTACAAAAAGTAGGAAATAATTTTTCATCTATTGTAGTAAGAACTAATATTAATTTATGACCATTAATAATAACTTTTTTGTCACTAATTGTAAACTGGACAAGGAATAATTTAAATAGTTTTTGATACTGAACGAGATAGTGATCTCAAAATATGCGAAGCCTAAAGTCAGCCTTTCTCCTTTTTATCTCCTTTTTCACATGGCAATAATCACTGCGCGAGATTCTCAGCCTTACTATTTAAAATGGTAAGTAAATAAGTACACAAAAATTTTAAGGAGGTCAGTTTGCGATTAAAAATGATGGCCGATTTATAACTTGCTTTTCAACAAAATAACAATATAGTCTAGTATTATATTTTCATTTCACAATCTAGGACCGCCCCCCACCCTTCTAAGTCGAAAAAACGAAAATTTGCTCAAAAGTAGTTACGCCACTGACATTTTACAAAGTGAAATTGTTGGGACTTATTTTATAATGTTTTCTCTTTTATCATAATATTACTTCAGATAATTCTTATGAACAATGATCCGAATAGCTTCTACTTTATACTTCAATACTGTTTTTATATGGTACGAAATTTTAAGAATTCAAAAATATTGTGAAGAATTATATAAAAAAATGTCTTCACATTTTTTCAAGGGCGCGAACCCTGGGGGCAGGTCGAGCGGCCGCCCGCCTTGTTTTAAGCGAGGGGAGTCCCGAAAATTGGGAAACATATTATGTACATGAATCAACTAAAAATGCTCGAAAAAAAGGAAAAATAATTAAGTAAGGAAAATAAAGAAAAACAGAACGTGCACAAATCCATAATGCACCCGATGAAATTTGTATTTATCAACGGGTTCGCGAATATTACATATTTGAGCACCATTTCGTAAATATCTTTGAATTTTTAAAAGTATGAAAAAGAATACTTCTAATATATCCCTTTGCTGTATGTCAGTAAAAATAAGGCAGGTACAAAAAATTTTCATTTGAAGAAAAAGTAGATCAGAGTTCAAGAACTAATCATCTTTTTTGAACCTAATAATGAGAATCTTTGAAGAGTATGTGAGAACAAAAGAGCTGACGGTGGACGTAGATAAGACAAATGTGATGTGTTTCAGAAATAAAAAGAGCAAAATAAATTACGTTTGGAAGATGAACGGACAAAAAGTGGAAATTGTGGAGGAGTTCTGTTACCTAGGTTTTTGGTTTGACGAAGAAGGGGGAAACGAGCTGCAGTTGAGGAAAAGAATTGAATGTGCGAGTGAAGTAATGGGCCAAGTATGGGGTGTAGGAAAGAGAAGGTTCAAGAACGATTGGAGAATGAGTGTCTGGTTGTTTGATGCATTAGTGTAGGCGGTGTTGTGTTATGGTGTGGAGATCTGGGCATGGAAGGAACATAGGAAAGTAGAGAGCATACATGAGCGATTTCTAAGGTGGGTAATGGAGATTAGCTGGAGTTGTCCAAAATATATGTTAAAAGAAGAGTTAGGAAGAGAAAATATGGTTACTAGACACATTAAGAGAGCCTGGAGATTTGAAGAGAAGCTAAAAATGGGAGAGGGAAGTAGAATTGCACAAGCATGTTTCGGCGAAATTCGGAACAATGAAGCGAGAGGTAATGTGGGAAGTTCAAAATGGGAGGAAGAAAGGAGAAAAATGAGAAGGGTGTGTGATATTCCAGAAGGGGTTATAGAGTGGCAACATAGAGTTAGAGCTATTGGTTAAACAAGGAGAAGAGAGATGGACAAAGATTATAGATTCGAGGTACAATAGATGGTAAATGATGGTCAAAGGGTTGACGAAACCAGAATATCTGCAAAAAATAAAAAAGGAAGAAAAATGGAGTAGGGTTGTACGGTTCAGAATGAGAGAAGGAGTGAGAGCATGCAGATATTGGATGGATGAAGAGGAGAATTTATGCAGAGTATGTGGATGCGAAATAGAGTCATGGGCACATGTATTAGAGATATGTACATGAGAGGAAGAGGGACAGTTGAGTGTGGATGAGTGTGTAAGGTGGATCTTGGATGGTAGTGGACAGGGAGTGATGTGGATGAAGAAATTGGAAGAAGTAAGGAAAAGCAAGGGAGTAGAGCAGAGCCAAACGAGTGATCCTGAAAAGGGACAGTAAAAAACGAAAATTGTTTTCAATATCGTGGAAAATGCATTTTTTCATGGCAAGAGGAAATGGAAGCCCTGGAAACTCGCTCATTTTAGGAATTAATATCACTACTGTTACTATTTTTTAGCCTATATAATGCGAAAGAGTAGAATATAAGTACCAGTTAAGTTAGACTAAGGATGGAATTGTAAATATATGTACAGGGAGCGGATGCCCTCAAACCCGTGAAAGGGAGAGATTAAATACATACATACATAACTAATCATCTTTTTCAAATTGGCAATTATAAGTGATGCAAGAGCGTATGTTGATTCATTTTGTCGATTACAACAAATATAGCGTAGAAAAAGATTGATTCATAAATTTTCCCTAAAAAGTTTTTTAGAAATTCAACACAAGTTTGTCTAACTTACCATCAGGCCAGTGTGCTCGAATCCATACATAATTGTTCAACCTATATTAATAATTTCAATTATTTTTAGATTTTCAAATAACTTTCGATTCATTCAAACATTTCTCTTATTTTGATCTCCATATTTTACAATATTATAATAATAAAAACTAAATAATTAATAAACGCAGTTTTCTAGTGGTTTAAAAAGATTGAAAGTTTTTCAACAATTCGTAAAATGACAATGATTAAATTGAGTTATATTGGAGATATTCTCGATCAACCCTCCGACTACTGTAGAAAGTCTTTACCCCTCAGTAGAAGTTTATACTTCTCGGGGTTAGTGCCGCTGTGTAGAACCTTAAGTAATTTTTGAAGAACTCATAAAAATAAATCAAACAAGTCATAAAAATTTAAGTGTAATATTAATCTTTAATTTGATGTTTGAAATTTTGGCGGGCTCTTTACGTATTTCAAGAATTTTAATTACTAATAAATAAACTAAATATAATGAAACTATTGAATAAATTAAAAAATAAACATGTTTTACTAATTATTAAACTTAATAATATTGATCTTATATGATTAATGGAAGATATTCCTATAATTAACTTAATTTAATTTTATTAATCAAGTATTTTTAATTAATCAAAATGAATTTAAAGAATTTAAATCTCTTAATATAAAAGATTCAAAATTTACATTTTTAAAATCCAGTTTCAAATATTTTCATAGGGTTATTTTTGTCTCTAATAAGGCGAAAAGTGAGGTGGTTTTGAAATCGTTTTTTAGTAATGGAGCTTTTTCATACTTATTTTGTATAAAATTATCCATTTTAAAATATATTACTTGTTAATTTCGAATAAAATGGTTTTAATAGGGCCACTAAACTCATGATTCGTTTTCATCTGCAGGGTTTCTTTAAAATATTTTTAGGGTTCATTTAATTGAGTCTAAAAAATGTGACTTTGATTTCTAAAAAGAAGTCTTTTTATTTACATTTTGTATTAGTATTGACAGATTTAATTGTTTCAAAGAAAAGAAAAAGTATTATTTGGAATTTTTTAGATTTTTAACAACAACAAAATCTACCATACCACTATGTTTTCACGATCTTTAATTTTCCAATTCTCGGAACCGATTAATTGTTTTGATTTGAAAAGTTTTTGCTCTGATTTAGCATCCCCATAGTACGAGAGAAAAAATTTATTTTTTTCAAAAAATTTTACTTGAATCGCTATTCAATGTTTGCCCCCTCTTAAAATATTTACTTCGATCTTGCATTTTATATATTATTACGTTGTTTAAAATATTCTTTATACCTATTATATATAAGTTATGTAAATAAATGTTGCGTTTTCAATAAAGTCAGATGATTTTGAAATATAATAAAGTGAAATATTTACTCCTCTTGCATTGTTCGACGGTTACTGCATGGTGCAGTGTATCCTACTATTTGAAATTATTCATCTTACTCTTTTAAAAAGTCAGTTTAACTTACCAAAACTCAGAATAGTAATTTCAAACAAATTTACAGGCGAAAAGCTGCGCTTCATTTTATAATATTTAGAGCTACTGCTTTAGAGAGTTCTTCTAACGATCCAGTTTTTTCCGTGTTATTTTTTAATTATTTTACAACTATGGTTTGTTATAGAAAATTGATTTTCACATTTTTTTATTTTAAATAAGAGTGTTAAAGGCTGCGTCGAACACTGCGATTTTTTTATAATAAATTTGATTAATTTTTTAGTTCACAACAAAGTTTACATTATGAGAAAAAGTTCGTTTCGGGATTGCGGATGTCGAGCTAATTGAAGGCCAAAGTTTTTGTATAAAATATGAGAGAAACAAAGATTTTATTTCTATCATTTGGAAATATATGCTATTTGACAATTCCTAATAAAAGTGTAGATTAAAAATTTATTTTCTCACAGCAACTTTGTTAGTCCACTGCGTCACCACAAACTAACACAGCAGAATTATTTTAAGAATTAAAAAGAGAATTTATTCCAAGTTATTCTTATGGGAAACTCCATGTGTATGGGGCGATGGGAAAGTATTAACCGATTTGACTCAAATTTGGAAGACTTTCTATTTTTACACATTCTAAGCGATATCCCAATGAAACGATTTCCAAAACAAAATTTCTATGAAGAACCAGCCTTATAGACAAGAAATAGACAAAAATAGATAAACGGGGGATTGAAAGTGATTGGCGAAACATTGAATTGACGAAGAGATCAAAACAATGGACGTTGATAGACAAAAGACAAGGTAAAACTGAGGTTGGAAAAAGAGGATTAAAAGGGATTAATTCGAATCAGTGGAATTTTACTCAGTATCAGTAAAATATTTCCAGCTATTTCAATCAATGAAATATATATATGATGCAAGCAGCCAAAAGTAAGTTATTGATTTTAAGTTAAATTTGACTGAAAAGTAGTTTATTTGCACTGATTGGATTTAAGAGTGACAGGTTTGAATCTGTGTAGACATAGAAAAAGAAAAGTATAGACGGGAATATGCCAAAGATATTAAATGGGGGATTGAAAGGGATAGTG
>NC_046660.1:130150257-130156691 GCF_010883055.1 Belonocnema kinseyi | reverse complement strand
GATATAGTAAACATAGAAATGTAGATATAGAAACAAATATAGCTGGATAGTAAAGCGATACTATTAAGTTCAGCTGGATTAAAAATTGATAAAAAATATGGAGATCGAATGTTGATAGACGCGGGATAGACTGAGCTAAAATTTTCTTATCATTTTTTATCTTATAAATATAAAATGAGTTGTAGTGATAGGATTTCTATCTTTTCAGTTCCAACAGAAAAGATTTAGTCGACAAAATCGTGAAAAAGCATCATGTGTTTCAATTGAAGAGGTGTTTAAGGTACTGGAACCAATTCACGAATGGAAAAAATACTAAACACACTAAAAAGATAAGTTTTTCAGGCGATAATAAAGTCAAGGAACCAATTAAGGAGACGGATACAACAACTTGTTAAGTGCTCGAAACCGCGTAGAAGTATTGTGCACGCGGGACAATATAACGATAAAAAAGTAACTGAAACGTAAAACAAAATTTTTTCGATCAACGGCCCACTAGCCAAAATTAGCGAAACGTGGTTTTCGTTCGAAATCAATTTATTGTTGAACAAACACAAACATATTAGATCTTTAACAAAGCTCGTTGCTAATATTCATTGCTTATATATTGAAAATACACCATACGAATTTCAAGCATTTATATTAACAAATGGCCGAATAATCACAATTTTTCTTTTATAAAACATTGATTTCTGATCGCGAATTTGTCTGATTTTTTATCGTTTATCTTGATTAATAATTGTCGAATGCAAATGTTTCATCAGAAAAATTTGTCAATCGCCTCAAGCTGAATACCAAAGTATATTCTGTTTTGCGTTTTTGTCACCATTTTTTCAATCCATAGATTTCTCCGACTGAACAACAGGAGTATAGATAGGCGGGTTCTGGAACACTACTACGTAGTTTCGACTACCACCCGCAGATGGCGCCATTAGTCAGTTCCAAGAAGTTGGTAACTGTGCGGTCAGTTAGCTAGATCACTGTCACAGATCCACGACCACGCCGATGAGGTGAATCCCTGTTTTACCGACCGAGTGAGCTACAAGATTTTTGTGTACATGGCGCTCGTGGGATCGGAGGATTCCACAGGGAGAATGCTGATTTATCTGGTGGCAATGGAAATAAAATGGCGCGAAATTTGAAAATGCATCCCAGCGATGTATGTATAGGTTTTTTTAATAAATAGTAGAGTGGTTCAAAAAGGCAGACCACAGGTTGCGCGTCTTCCTGAAGAGGAATGATAGCCAACTTCTTAAAAACGAACTGGTTGATTGGCTTCTTGAAGCCTTGTACGTCCACGATGAACTCCATATCAATTAAAATCAAAGTCTGTTACTGAAATCAGTTCTCTTTCATACCTTTCATCTTCACCACCAATACTCACGTTACCCCATTGCTACCGATATTACCTCCACCACTGTCATATTAAATCAACATCTTCACACTACCACTAAGGGGCTGGTACTAAATCATACGAACATGTATAATTAGGCAGTAGGCTGCAGTTTCAGCAGGATAATTGTGTGCAGATTGAAATTCCAAACGAACGTTTACAGAGGCCTGTTTGAGAAACTCATTTTGTTTTAAGCAATCAAAGCGATTAGCATATCTGGCTAGTTTATCATTTCTGCCTGCCTGGAAACCCAGTATAATGTATCGTGTTATTACCAAATGAGTCGATGTTTTAAGTATATATATATATATATATATATATATATATATATATGCGTGTGTGTGTGCCTTGAGGTGATGGGAAGGAAGGGGTATCCATACAATTTTCGTGAACGAAAACTCATCGTTGTGAGAAAATCTTTTCCAATAATGGTCAGCAAATGTATCTTTTGATGAACAAAAGCCACTACATATGGTATCATCCACTTCATGTTATGAATCGATATCTTAAATTGCACTTCGCTTCCTGGCTGTGTTCATGCCTGAACAACAGCATTTAAGTCACTGCGCGATCTTGTCAGGACAAGTTCATGCTTTGTGTTTAAATCAATTTTTCGGTTGTCTTCAGCAAATCCTAAGATCATACTGAGTGGAATAGTGACATGAAAGTATTCCTTATTATTGGTAAAACGTTTCGTTCCTTTTGGGATGTCGATCCATCCTGCATTCTCCATCAAATTAATTTGTCCAGGGGTAAGTAATGCATAGTTTTTCATAGTACTAGTGAGGCCGAAATTCTTGCAACGATCAATCTCAAAATCATTGAGATCATAGCGAATTTCATCAAACAGATGGCAGATAGCATTTCTCACTAGTGCTGTACCAGTAACAGCTGTAACTCCATCAGATCTTGTTATCCTTCCATACACTTGCAGTGAACTCTTGCTGGGTAGTATTCACAAATCTTAATGCTAAATAGCAATTTGAATTTCATCGCTGTTGTTGAATGTTGATGAAGCATGAAGCTGATGTGCATGAATCTCATAGTGAGCTATGGACTCATCAAAGCCAGCTGGTGCTTGAATGTTCAGTATATCTTTAATTTTTGTTGCAACAAAGGGAAATGATAAATATTCTAAATGGACACTTCAGTTTTTTTCAACGAGGTTTGATCTTTAGAAAATGGTTTGTCAGAAAGAGCACGTTCTAAGGTGTTAGCGTCTTGCGTGCTGCTTGATAACTGGCTTGCATTTTACATTTCGGCGCTTTTATATGGAGTTCTGACGTGTAGTCGTATGGTTATAACTTCTCCTCGAAAATTCACCAAGTATTCGTCCGGATCAATTATGCGGAGCTGAATGTGATGTAGTATCTTCACGGCGACTGAAAGGTTAATGTCGTATGATGGCACTTCAACGATCTTATATCCTGGTGGTACAAGAGGGAAAAATTCATAATTCGTGTACACTTTGCGATCGTTAATTTAAGCTCCCGTAGTAATGTTGCACTCAACTCGTCGGCCGTTGACTTTAAAAATAGCCACAGGTAGATCAGAAGTAGGAGTCTTGCTACTAGCACAGAAAAGTTTCTTGTTATTGTGCAAGTAAATGATTCATCCATAATGGTTTTCTTCTCTATACTGACTCTAGTCCATTTATCACGCCCTCTCACATAGACAGTATTTATCTTTTATAGGCAGTTGTCCGAATAGAAATTTTAGACACAAATGTTTACATTCGACACTGTGATAATTTTGATATCTATCATTATTGTATTTTATCACATTACCAACACCTAGGTAATCTACTAGATCCGATACTGCTTGAAGATTAACAAAACTGTCAAAGTATAGGACGCTATCACGAATCTTTCTATAGGTCCCCCAGTGGATACTATGACCGTGACTATCATCAAATTGACAATAGCTGACTCAACTTGGCGGGGTCCCTTCACAGATAGTCGATTGCACATAAACACTCCACGAAAATGCGGAAACTTTAGAGCTTTAGCATACTTGAACATATCGGAATCAGTGAGTAGACAGTGAGGTAGCTTCACTACAAATTTTTTAGCACTGGTCTTAGATCAAGTCCCTGTCCTTTTTGGCAAGCTTTCATGTAAAGACCTAATACTTTTCTGTAGGATTTTAGGTGTAAACATTTTCCTAGAGCGATAGCCTCTATTGCATTGTTATGGCGTGGAGGTTCTGCTAGCTGTTGTTTGACAGCGCTAGCATCGTTTGCCGCCTTCAGTGGCAAACCACCTCCAACTTTCGCAGGTATTGGCAAGACACGTAGCTTTTGCACTTGATGTTTATCGCCTGTGCTTTTGACAGCTTCCTTCGCACCTCTGACTGCAGACTTGATGGACACTTTTGCTTCACTACTTGGTTTCATTGCCTTCTTGGCTGCAGCACCACCTTCCTAAATGCTATTAGCTAATTTTCTATAGCGGTTTTATTTTTCAAACAGTGTTTCCTCTTCTTTGAAATAGCTTTTCTCTTTAAAATAGGCATCTTTTTCTTCTTAAACCAATACCGAGTTTCGCTTTGGCATTCATCACGCTAGTTATTACTAGTGCTGTGACTTTCTCGTAAATTCCAGCGGCTTTAGAAAAAACACGCTGCCAAGCTTTACTGGCTATTACACGATCCGTAGCATTTCTCCTTACAACGTTCTCACGATGTTTTGAGTATGCAATATCGTGCTCTTTGCATGCTGCATCTAAACGATCAATGTGAGCATCATCTCTAGCAAGTCATTCAGCTTCGTACTTGAACCACAGTATTGGTAGCCAGGCAAGTGAAACTCAAACGGCAAGGTTTTGATGACTTAGTTGACCAATCCTTCACCTTGCTTATGATGTATCCCTTTACAGTGTACAATCATTTTACACTCTGCGAAGGTTAGCAATTCCATTTGGCAACTTTGACACCATAATGCAATCAGAGAAAAAGAGGTTGAAATGTCATGCTAGTCTATTACCAGACCATATTCGTGCAATGTTTTGTGGACCATCAAATTGTGGCAAGACAAATACATTACTTACACGCCCATGTTGACAGTTTTTACTTATGTCAAACTTATGCTCGAATTCCTAAACAACTAGTTCGAGATAATATTAATCTGTTGATACTTTTCAAACAAAATGATAGGAACACGAGACATGTATATCATGATCATGTCAACACTCACATTAGCTATTCTCAATTTCGAGACTTATGTTTAGCATGTTGGAATACGATTCGATGTAAACATCGAATGCTTAAAATGGGTAGAGAAGGCCACTTGAAAATAATAAGTGAAACGTTAAAGCCAATAGTCATACCACTGCAGAAACTGGTTGATATATCCAATCCTTCAACTAAGAAAGAAGTAAAGGAAAAAGAGCCTGCTACGAAAAAAACATGAAGAGGAGAATGGGGAAGAGCATGATAATGCTGTCATGATGACGGCTGATGCTGAAGAAGATCAACATACAGCTATGTTAGAAGAAGATGCTACATCCTATGTTGCTAATAATGATGAGCATTTTACAAATAAGTTTCTCAGAATGCCACAACAAAGTTGAAAGCAGTATGTAGATATAGTCTATAGTGTGCGTAAGCTCAGTGACGGCCGATCTCTCAAAGATTCATCTATAGGCACTGAGGATTCAAACAATTACAAGGAACGATTGATTGCTACAAATACACATAAGAAGCAGTACAGTCAGACTAAAAATATTTGTACCGGCCGAGGTATAAAGTACAAGAACTTTATTGCAAAAATGTGCAACGTATCTCGCAGACGATCATCAACTAGTGGAGGTTCCCTACCATAGTATATGCTAGCAAGAACAAATGTAGAGACCGACTACGTATACTGGGATGACCCTAACGAACTAGTTGATCGTCTTCGTCTACTCCTAGCCTCTCAGGCAGCAGACAACACGTGTTACAACAATGCAATCAAATCAATCATTAAGGAACTGCGGGCAGCTGTAATCATTGCTTAGTTGGACGCTAGATTAAACGCAATTGACACTGGAAAACTAAAAAGTGTCGCTAGTCATAGAACTACATAACGTGGCTAGAAAGAATTATTCACGCTGTTGCGTGCAAATGCGTGGTATAGACGAGATATAGCAGGCATATTTGATTCAGATGCTACCCTATGACCGTAAGAATAATGGCTACGAGTACTTACTTACCTTTATAGATACTTTTTCCAAGTACGCCTGGGCGGTTCCAAAAGATGTCACTGCCGAGAATACAGAGGAGCGTATGCAACTCTGTAAAAAACTGCGGAATGTATCCAAGAGGAGACCAAAGTTTGAAGTTGGTGATAGAGTTCGAATCAGCAAGCACAAGCATGTTTTGCAAAAGGATGTACACCCAATTGGACGACAATAAAAAAACCTTATAATCACTGTTAAGAATATTGTTTATTCGATAAATCTGCTAAAATATCTAAGAGTCCCACGTTATTTTTAGATAGCATGTCATCATCATTGTCGTTTGCATACATGGTATTGACCTCATAATTACGCCAGGCTAGGGTGTCCATATTGTTCGGAAGTAAATATCGCTTATCATCAAATGGGCTAGGTGCAACTTTGGTTCGTTTGACAGTTTCGAGGTTGTGTAGTCCAGATTGTATAACATACTGAGTTTTTGTTTGAATAGAAGAATTCCGCAAGCACTCAACGTAGTCATAAAAATTTATGCTTCTCTTTACAATTCGTGCATTCATTCCTTTGGCTTTTTTGATAACGTCTTAACCATTAACGAGGACGCTGTACTTCTGCCTTCAAATCCAACAAATTCTGTAATTATTTCGCCATTGCATTCATCTTTCATTAGGCCGAGAACTATTTGTTGACTGGCGGAATCCCAAAAACATTATATACTGGGTAATATGACGTATTAAAAGAGGAGGGTCAATAAGGCCGTTTTTTGGCCCTCTACAGATTGGCCTCAAATATGTTTTATATTATTCATCTAACTAGGTCTCATAACCCCTTAAAAGGATTTTTCCTGAGAGTGATCTGATTTCAAGATATAG
>NC_046660.1:130148587-130150157 GCF_010883055.1 Belonocnema kinseyi | reverse complement strand
CACTTTTGCACTGACAGTACCAACCACTTATCGGATTTGGTCCAGGATTAGTTTCTATCCATAAGTTATACACTTTAGAAGATGTATGCCGAGACTGGATTTATACTCTTAGAATGCCTTCTTCCTGTTTGTGGACAAGAAGGGAGTACATTCCATCATCAGATAAATGTTCCTCGGTATGCGATTGGGCTTGCTTCAGCTGATATACTCCGAGTGTGATGTATCGCAATTCATCAAGAGTTAACCTAGGAAAATCAGGTAGTGTCTCTTGCGTTATAGGAAGCCACGATGCCCTCCTTTTTGCCCAGTTTTCCTTTTCTGCTCGCTCTTGCCGGCGATTAGGCTGCGAAGCCAATCGCAACATTCGTTCAGCGATCAGATGATCATCGGAATTATCATGAATTCTAGGAGATCGGAAAGCATTACAAAGGGCACAGACTATTCTGACGTAATCGACGATGTACAGGATTTGACTATTTGGAAAAACATCACTTAAGGCTCTCCAAGTTTTTATCAACCCATTGACTGCTTCAACCACCCATCGGACTTTAGTAACGAGCCTTGATTCGTTTGCTTCAATCGTAGTGTGCTGTGATCCTTTTTGAAGAAAATGAGGCATTTTGGAAACGAATCCAAGATCTTCTAAAAATTTCAGGCAGTTCCGAAAACCGCGATCGACAACGATAACAGAGTTTGAGGGCATCCATGTACGCAGTTTTATTTAATCTTGTTTTAAAAGACTTTCAAAGATACTAGCGTCGTTGTTCTTGCCATCAGCAAAATACGGACCGAAAACATCCACTATATATCCTGTCGTCGTTACTAACATCATGGGCTTGACCAGATTCCTTCCTTTATGCATAGAATAAGTCCGGTTTTGAAAAGAGTAATGGCTACTCTTTTGGATAAACATGAATGTACCATCAGCTACAAGGATATATACATCTTCTCCATTTGCGAATAGCGTTTTTGCCGTTGATATCGTATGGTCCTTAATGACTGACTCGGCTGATATGTGACCTATACCAAGATGATGAGGTACAAAGGAGGACATCAGAGCTTTCATTGCTGCCGTAATTCCTCTGCCAACTCTTCGTTTTTCCATGCCAAAAATAGTTGATAAAATCGCATTGGAAAGACCTGTGTGCAACTTGATCAACAATAATGCAAGGCACAAGCGCACAGAATGATCTTTTGTCGAACGCACTTCAATTGACAAGTACTGTGCAACGTCACTAAATTGATTTTTTGTCAAACCGGTGAGCCTATAATAATCTTTATCCTCAAGCGCAGATGGATCATCAAAATTCAACCCTGTTTTTCTTGCCTCCTCACGTAAATCATTCAGAAGCTTAGAAATCGACTCAGCGTTCATTTGAGTAAAATCAGAGGTGGCTTGTATAGACGCAATAGCCTCTTTCTTAAGAAAACCATTATCAACCAAATGAGAAGCACAACATCTCGCTTCTGCAGGAATCAAAATACCAGTATCGACGTAAACCCTCAATGCAGCAAAAGGTTTGATTCTGATACGATTATTCTTATGATGACAGACAATGCATCTGGATTG
>NC_046660.1:130143239-130148487 GCF_010883055.1 Belonocnema kinseyi | reverse complement strand
ATGTCATATGAAACTTGAAATGTTTGGTATTGGATATTGTTGACAGATGACAATACGCCAATTAGCACAAATGGTAAGTTCCGACAGTGCCTACAAGTTTGCATACTGGCCGCTAAATGGCAATACCGGTTTCATATGTATACACCTGGTAATAATTGAAGAGGGAAATGCTTATCATATAAATAGAAGTTCTACCTAATCATTCAATTTAATTTTTTAGTTTATAAGAGATCCAGCTGAATTGAATAACTACAAAGCAAGCGAAATTTTACTTCAGTCCGACGATGTTTATAGAAGGCTAGTTTGGAAAAGAACAATAGCTAGCATTATTTTAGATTCTGAATTCAACCCAACGATGGTTGAAGATATCCATCGCTAGACGAAATGAAATTCTTTTGTAAAAGAAAGTTGAAGTCAATCGTACACACATTCTGAATAATACGGAAAGCGGGCGAAATTCTAATTAAACTATTTCCTAATTATCAATCAAATCTAATGCAAATGATAGGTAAATAAATGTTTCTCTAATTTATCAAATATAAATTAATGACACAAGATTTTTCTACATAATTAACTGCTTATTAAATAAAATCAACTTAGAATAACCAGAATTTACAGATGAAGTATCACGTATTCTACATGTTTAAATTCAAAAGCATTGTAAGCTCCACCAATGCAGTATAAGTAGACTTTGTTGGTGCTCGTACCTTCTTCCACCTTTTCCAATCTTTGTAATTACATACTTCTTTTTTGGAGTAAGGTCAGAGAACGGCTTCATAGGCAAGGCCCCTTCCGTATGACCATCTGCGTTAATCATTTTGAGATATTTCGTCTGCAAAAATATTTTTGTCTTCTTTTTTTCACTAAGAATTTTACTTTCACCTGATGAATAACTTGACACTGTCTCCAACTGTAGACTGAAGCCATCGATAACTGATGGTGCTTTTACAGTCAAATACTCCCACTCTACCTACATTCTAGAAGATTCAACGCATGCGAACTATTCTAGATTCTGTCAAAGAAATGCGTTCTGCAAGGATTCTACTAGAAAGATTTACCGAAGTTTCCAGAAGGTTCGAAGCATTTGAAACTATTGCCTTTGAGATTTTCTTAATCGAACATTCTATAGAAACATTGACATTAGTTTCAATCTCTATCGATTATGCTAGAAGAATCTATTGACATTTTTCGAAAGTTCGATGCATTTGCGATATGACATTTGAGACTCTGTTGATGACATTTTCTAGAAATCTCGCTAAGAGATGTGATCTCTATAGATTCTTCTAGAAATTTCTTTTTTGACGAATAGAGTGGCTTTTCGGCCTATATGAGCAGGATTTCAGCCGAGTCCAAACAGTTGATTTAAGACAGTCAGGCGATAACTATTAACGTGAGCAAGCGAATAGTGGGCGATAGAAAAATAGAAGTAGTGAAGTTCAAAAATAATGATTTATAAAACTTTAATAGTGACTTATAGAAACAACGAAAAACTTTAATAGTGACTTAGAAATATAGTAAAAAACTTTAATATTGACTTATACAACCTAGTGCAAAATGATTTTCGACGAGTGTGCGAAACTTGTTCGCACTATTAAGAAGTCACTAAACTTGCTGTTACTACATGCTCCCTTTTGTAAAGTTGACCTTTATGCGGGCACGCTTTTTTTATCTCTAGTGGGCGCGGGGCGGTAACCTACCGCCACCTCGTTTTCACTTTTTCTACAGCTCATATCTCAATATGGACCTTTGTAATCGAGGTTATTTATAATGGAATCGTCAAAACACATGTTTAAACAATTAAACCATTTATTAGGACTTGAACAATATATAAAATAGATATACAATAAACAGTTTCATGAAAGTTTGGTAATCGAGTATCATAATATTGCTGTACTAGGTATATCAAAAGCACGCATGACCTGCAATCCCAGAGGTGATAGCAATGCTATATTGCGCCATATATAGTAACTATAGAATACAAGCCCCTCCAGAGCTTCTGCACGCCCCTGGGCTATAGGTATTCATGTTTTTGTGTCCTGAGCGGTAGACTATGGTCCACGCGCCTGCTTAAAGGTTAACAAGTGGCGGAATGAGTGTCTTATGTGTTCGAAGACGGTCAAAAAGGAGCTCCATATAGTAGACCACCTCTAAAATTGAAAGAAAAACGAAAATACCTTAACGTCATCGAGCAATTAGAGTGTCTCAAAGCACGTTTTGATCTACTAGCTAGAAAAGGAAGTGGAGCTCTGAGCAAGCGGCTGAAACTTGATGTAATCAGTGATCGAGTAAAGTGGATTGGTGTCAACAATGCTTTTGATAGCAGGATTCGCACATGTGTCACTGCTAATCTGGCCCACAAAGATGTTCTTGCCTTCCCAGATGACGCTGCAATTTTGTTTGTAGCCAAAGTCAGCAAGAGTTTAGATGAACTCAGAACTCTAAATGTCAATGCAGGGCTCATTGCATACTATTTGAAGATTGGTAAGGAGGAGCCTTAAGAAAAAAATGTTAAAACGAAGAATAAAGAGATATTCTCAAGTATAAATTTGAAACTGTCGTTCACAAATAATGCGACAAATCCTATCTTGACAGAAATGTAAGAGTTTCAAGAGGAAGAGTCGGGATGGACATTACACTCCATTATGAAATTAGAAAATAACATTAATAAGCTCAAGCCAATAAAGGATAGTTCATATATCGAACTCCCCAAATCTATCAGGGATAAAAAAGCATGTATTAATGTATAGAATGAGGACAACAAGTGCCGTAGGTGTATAATTTCATGTAACGTCATACAAGAAAGACGAGAACGTCAACCTTCTCCGAGTGGAAGAGGAGTATTTAGAAAAGGACAGCAGCGATGATGAAGACGTCAATAAACAGAAACTTAGAAGGCAATAATTAAATTTCCACTATGTATGGATCAAAGACCACGTGACGTGCATAGCAGTCTTCATTACCGCAGATAAGTCTTGAAGTCGGTGCTTTAGGACCAATAATTTGAATTGCAATATTTTTATTTTAATGCTTTAAAATGCGACTCGGACGAAAGAGAAATGTTTACTGATATTGTGAGCTTGAAAAGTTATATCTTTGTACGACATCAATATGATTCCATCCATATTGCAACAATTTCAAAATATGACTGGTTGATATATTATTACATTTTACTTAACAAAAATAAATAAAGAAAATGTATAAGCGCCATAACTTAAAATAGGTGTGTTCCAAGAATCTGATATTAGATAATTGTGACAGATTCTTTGTGAAGTGTAAGCTAATATTAAAAAAATGTTGAAATCATTATCCTTCAATATTTATAAATGTTTATACATTAAATGTGAATTTATTGCAATACAGTAATATAGTGTAGAGAATGTAATTGCCTCTTTCATTTCTTATTATAGGAAAATTAAATAGTTCAGTAAAAACGGCCGTAAAATTCTTTATTGCAATAAACTTGTAAATTTGAAAATTTCGCCAAGTTTTCTCTCACAAAAACTGTTTTTGAAATTAATCGTGATGCGAATTATCGAAGATTTATTTCCAACTTTCTTCAAACAAAATATTATGTACTTTATCTATTTGTAGGAATTTTGCATTCTTTTACTGCTAATATATTAATGATTTAAATTCCAAATAAGTTAGTTTCATTTTAAATTCAGACGCGCTAAGTGACCTTCCGATATACTACGTATCTACAGCACTGGATACCTTCCTTCCTTTTCAGAAAGTGACCACCATCGAAGCTGAGTAGAGAGACTGGTGGTAGAATCCAAATATGTGGTGATTGAGTCGAACTCTCCTCTCTGGACAGGCTTGTGATAGATGTGGCCGCACAGTTTGAAGGCAGAGGGACAGTTCTCGCTCTGAACTAAGGAAAATACATCTCCTTCACAAAGTATGTGCAGGATACAAAAGAATACAATTCAGACTCATAGACTCGTTTCGTTTCATGGCATCATCATTAGTAAAGTTGGCATCATATCTCACCGAATATAAAATCATCAATTCCATGTTTTTATATTAAAATACAAAAAATTTAACTTCTTACAAAAAGGGTGTTCTTTCCTATGAATACCTTGTCTCAAATGAAAAACTTAAAAGGAATCAGCTTCTATCAGAAGAAAAATTCTATAGTACGCTAAACGATTCATCAATAACTGACGAAGATTATGCTTATGCGCAACACATATGCTATGCAATCAATATCAAGAATCTTGGTGAGTATGTAAAATTGTATATAAAGACTGACGTCCGGATTTTAGCTGATGTATTCAAAAGCTTCCGTGAGCAATATCTTGAGGCTTATGGAGTTGATCCAGCACACTATTATAGCACTCCTGGCTTGACACGGGATGCCATGTTAAAATATACAAAGATACTACTTGAACTCCTCATTGACGTTGATATGCTGCTAATGATTGAGCAAGGCAAAAGAGGGTTTCGAGTTTGTAAACAATATTTAGAAGTTTAATTCTCCTGAGCTACATAATGAACACAACGATTTACTATTTTGTCCAGAACACTCGAGAGCACCGGGGTCAAGCCAGAAAAAACTCCTAACTACCCTCTCATCGAAACGAAGGTACGTTCTCCATTATCCGTCTCTCAAACATGGCTTCGCTAATGGTCTCAAACCCATCAAAATTCATGGAATACTTCAGTTTAATCAATCCACATGGCTTAAAAGTTACATAGAATTTAATACTACAATGAGAGAAAATGCTGGAAATGAGTTTAAGAAAAAATTGATTAAATTTGATGAACATTGCAGTATATGGCAAGACCATGGAAAACGTACGTAATTACATTAATGTAAAACACGTGACAGAGTGGAAAGATCGACACAGAGCAGAAGCCCTCATAGCAAAGCCCAACTTCCATAGCCGCGCAATGTTAAGTGAAGATTTCGTTGCAATAGAATTGAAAAAACGCAGGTTCTGTTCAATTAACCATTGTATCTAGGGTTTACAGTGCTGGACGTGTCAAAAAATCTCATATATGACTCACTATGACTTTATGGAAAAAGCATGTTAATAGCTGTACATTATTGTATACTGACACAAAGAGTTTGATTTAAGAAGTTAGGTGTTTAGATATTTGTGCATATATAAAAAAAAATATATTTACAAAGGAGGAGGGACAATAAGGCCGGTTTTTGGGCCGTCTACAGATTGGCCTCAAACATGTTTTATTTTATTCATCTAACTAGGTCTCATAACCCCTTAAAAGGATTTTTCCTGAG
>NC_046660.1:130124028-130143139 GCF_010883055.1 Belonocnema kinseyi | reverse complement strand
GCGCATACTTTGAATAAAATATTTGTTATCATTCTCTTGAAATAAATGTGTTTTTTTCTTGAAAAAATACCGGTTTCATATGTATACACCTGGTAATTATTTGTATGCCTCAATCAAATTCAAGCATTTAAACCAGGAATGTCGATAATATAAATCAAATGTTTTACCTGGTGAACCAACATCATCATTTTATTTTTAATTTAATTTAACGGACTGTTAAATAATAATGCGTATAAAATTCTGATGTAAACACCTACTGCGCATCCTTGTGCACGATGAAACTATACTGCGCATCCATATATGCCATATAAGTCTACTGCGCATCCATAAGTATCATAAAAGTCCAATGCGCAGTTCTATGCCCTGCAGAACATTACTGCGAATCCTTGTGCGACATCAAACAGACATGCAAATTTACAAGTATTACATAAGTCCACTGCGTAGAATTATGTACTTTAAAATACTACTGCGAATCCATATCTATCATAAGAAATCTGCTGTGCATTCATAAATATCGTAGAAGTGCACTGCGCAGCTCTATGAGTTCTAAAACACTACTACGCCTCCAAATTTGTCATAGAAGTCTTCTGCGCCGATATGTGTACTCCAGGAATTTACTGCAACCCTTGTGTACCACCTAACAGTTTTGCGCAACGTCATGTTTTACAGAAGCCTACTGCACGACCCTAATGCTGTAGAACTGAACTCTGCAGCGTTATATACTGTAAAGCCCTGTTGGATGCAATCTTTCGACATTCGAGAAAAAACAATCCAAATTTCTGGAAGGGGCTATTGCTTTCGAGATTCCCTGTCTTAAAATATCTAAAAACTTTGACTGTTTCTTCTTGAATGTAGGTAAAAATTATACCAAGGATCCATGCTTCGAGAAAATTTGATAAAGATAACATGTATTCTTATGAAAACATTAATCATATGTACCTCCTAGAATTTAGGTAGAACATATCGACGATTCTAGAAATTTGATGCAAGGAAGAGCCCTGCGTGCGTCTAATCATACAGAACTTTCGATCGAATCTTATAGAACCTTCGATCGATCTTTTTTGGGTGTATGAAGATTAGGGGTTTAAGCTTTATAAAAACTTAGATGATAGAAAACCATTCGACATCATGTTAAATTTTGTACCATGTTCGATTATTTTCCTAAAACTCAGGACAATCTTAACAAAACTTGGGTATTGCAATGACTCATTTCCTTTTTATTTCCATTAACACTAGGTAAATAAGCATTTTCCCTGTAGGAAATATTAGATCGAAGTTTCTACCAGCTTCCAGAATCCCCCAGGTGACATAGGCAAACTATGTTTGTGGAACTTTCGAGAACACAGGGGAATCTAAATAAAACTTGAGTATTACAGGGAATCACCTACTTCTTATTTCCATTACCAATAGATAAATAAGCATTTGAACTATAGGTAATATTAGTTTGAAGTTTCTGAAAGCTTCAAGAATTCCTTAGCTCGTATAGGCAAACTACGTTTCTAGAATTTTCGAAAACGCAGAGGAATCCCCCAATCCCACGAACGCTATCTACAAAAAGAAATCTTGTAGCTCACTTGGTCGGTAAACCAGGGACCCACTTTGTCGGCTTAGTCATAAATCCGTGACAATGCTCTACCTTACCGACCGCACAGTTGTCGACCTTTTTGAAACTGATTGGTGGATCCATCTGTCGGTGGTAGTCGGAACTACGCAGTAGTGTTCCAAAACCCGCCTAGCTATACTACTGTCAAAACTTTTACGCGGTTTCGAGCGCTCACCTCAAATACTGAGTTCAAATCGTTTTTCGAAAAGATAACTGATTTATTTGAGCGTTAACCATTAATGTATATTTTTCGAAAAAAAAGTATTGAGTATATTTGAATAAAGTCGCTGAAAGAAACGAAAATACTTCTATAATAATTCTAGACATTTCTAATTTTTCCCATAGAAAGTAGGAAACACTAGCATGGTCAAAAGAGCAAAATAAATTTTCAATTACTGTTTTATATATATATATATATATATTACAGGTGTACCTATTATGATTTATATACATTAAACATACAATTAGATATTTATATTTTATTCGAAGCTGACAGAGGAAAAATCGTGTTAGAAGAAATCAGCGGTGCCAAGAATCAATCACGGGTTTTCGGGGCAGCTGTACGGAGATATTTTCCTGTGACAAAACAAATTATAATATTTTGTATATTTGCTAAGAACAACCGACGGTTTATCGAAATGTCATATTGTATTCTGAAGTATGTCTCAAAATGATACAATAAACAACTTTTGGACCAGTTATTTACAAAAACATAAATATCATTCTTCAATTACTACGCCTTAGTATGCAAACCACCATGTCCTAATTATTATAACCTGATTCAATTATATTACACCAAAAATGGAAATTCTTGAATACGTGAGGATTTCTTATACCAACGGAGAACAACTTGTCAAGGACATGAAATGCTAGAGTAAAGTCCGTGATCACATCGAAAAGCGAATGAAGATCTGAATACAAATATTTTGAATAGTAATGTTATAATGTTAAATTTAGCCATAAAATCTATCAACATAGAAATAAATAATGAACAACTTAGTTTAAATACTCTAAAACAAAAACTCCATAATGCACTCGATACTAACACTTTTACATTATGCTATTACGATAACTGCTTCATGTCTTCGCTCACTTACTCCCATGGCATCGCCGTTAGAGTGGGTGCTTGAGCGAAGCAATATAACAATACATAGTGCCACTGTTTAATACGTGAATGAACGAGACTAAATACATTGTATCGAGAACGACTGCCCATCTCTATTTAATATAACTATCTTCTACTACTTATAATTGCTGCCTCATTCGGCCTGTGAGACGGCACAGAATTGCCATTTATCACGACAAACAGTTTTATTAATTAATTATTCACAATCCTGTCTTCCTTATTACAGGCGGAGTAAAGTATTAACATTTTTATTATATTTTGTAACATTATTATGACCTAGGACCTCGTGCAATTTCTATGACTTTAAAACTGGAATATAATACCACAACATAACCTCTCTATTGAATTATACTACAAATACTTATAGGCTAAACTCTCTACCATCAACATTACTCCCTCTATTTTACATTTTAGGCTAAAAAATGCCCATTTTTCTATATTTGCTCAGGATAACCAACCTGTTGTCGAAACGTCATATTGTATTCTAAGGGATGTCTCAGAATGATACAATAAACCAATTTTGGACCAGTAATCTACAAAAACATACATCTCATTCTTTAATCACTACACCCTGATCAACAAAAGAACATTTCATTATAACATTTTAATAATAATAACAACAAATTTTTTATCTGAACTATAATATTCAAATCAAAACCAGGTAGAAATTCGAAACAATTTCAGTTTTATAGGAAAGTAAGGACATATAGACCGTGGGCTCACAATGTAAATGGGAGCGTGATACGGATAAGGCCAATTTTCACATGAGATGTTCGTCTGATGATGAGGAACGTAAAAATGGGTGCTTGGCAGGTGTGAGTGGTTGCGTTCACCTGTGGTGACCTGGCAAAGGTGCGAATTTTTGACAGTTAACTTACGTGACTCGGATAAGGTTGAAAACTGGTGTACATGTAGGGGCTGACATTATAAATAGCACCTGCGCATTGCTAGGCACTTACCTGGATGCAAAAGTATTGTCATGCGGCTTCGAAGTCGCCGGACATTCAGGTGAAATTTCTTGAAATTGATTTTACAAGGAAAAGTTTGAAAAAAAAGTTGGTCCACTCCCAGATATACATAATTTCATTGGTATATAATTTTTTTTATATATTGATATGTTTGGAGAAAACATCGATTAAAGAAATACCATAACAATAAAAAACCCTTTTCATAGACAACAAGTGATTTTTCGAAAATTATTAAGGGACAAAAGGTACTCCATTATAGGTATACTCCAAGATGAATAAGAAGTATTTGTTCAAAATGTTAATATTTAGTAAGTTATTCGCATTTTTCCTTCTTTTTCCCATTTTTTTAATCACCTGCTGTATCTTTAGCAATTTAAAAGAAGGTCTGCTCAAAATTAGTACACGAATAAATTAAGTCTTGTGTAATGAATTGACGTCAGCCACTTGCAATTAAAACAATAACTTATTCTGCTATAAATAATCATAATCAGTGTCACGTTCTCAGCTTCTGATTATCGTAGAAAGTTGTAATAAAGATGAATATAATTATAAAAATTAAACAACAAAATCGCTTTACTTTATAATACCCATTATTTATTATTGTTAAAGTTTATGTTTTGTCGTCGAGATACGTTCGATCTTTATTACCGTGACGAATGTCAAGTTTCCCAGACCCAGCGCGAGTCATTGGCGTAGCCATTACGATTGCATTTTTAATGCTATAGAACTGCATTAAAAATGCAGCACGAAGAATTTGTAATGCCTACGCCAATGACTCACTCTGGGTCTGGAAAACATGACATTCGTCACGGTAATAAAGAACTAGAAAAAACTAGAAAGTGATAAAAATTCTTCTCTTCCAATTTATAGCATGATATACAAGACTCCATGTTCGCGAGTTCAAGGGTATCTGAATTCACTACTATGTTTGTATTATGCCTGCTGAGAAGTCTTACTTGTGCAAAAATACTTTCAAAGTATAACTGCGTTCTATTAAATAAATAGGATTGAGTTCCTGACTAAGGATGAATATGCGGCCGGACAACTAGACTTTTTGAGTCCTTGCGCGACCTAAGATCCCGCTTTATCATACATTTTTCGTATTCGTTTTTTATCATTTCTGCATTAGCCGCCAACTCCTTTAAGGAGCTGACTGCCCACAACTCACACAAATAAGTTTCTATGAAGAAATGCTTTATATCACTGAAGCAATTATTCTCCGCTCCTTTAGGGTCTGTTCGTTCCATTGTCATCAGTCTAAGCAAGCACTGCTTTGGGTGCCGAGTATTATTTATCCTAGAAATTTTTATATTCAAGTTCATTGTCTCATTCAGTACTTTACACAACAATGGCAATCCTCCCCCCTCCAGGCGTACAGAATAGTTTGGTGTGTTATATGGAAGATGCATAATCCTTTTAAAATATGCTGGCTACACTTTTTCTAGGTCATCCAGACAGACATAACCCCAAACCTGAACGCTATACAAAACCGTGCTAACAATAAGGCTCTCATAGAGCTTGTCATACTGATCTGCAACCTCAATTTTATTGTCGACCAACTTAAAAGCAGTGAATCTTTTCACTGAGGAGTTTCTTTCTTTCCTGAACATAACTATTTTGGTCTAGCTCGCATTTAACAATAGCGAATTTTGTTCACAATAAAGTCTAAACGCTTCCAATTGTCTAGCACATTCGAACGGAGTGTCTGATAGTAAATAATATCGTCAGCGTAAGCTAACAACAGTTTAGTTCTGATACCTAACGAGGAGAGTTTATTCTTCAAAAAATCGTGAGACACCGAGGGAAAGGCACTTTTTAAGTCTATGAATGCCGCATATACGACCTTCCTCAGGGGTCTAAGATGAATCTATATAACTGAATTGAGTATGAATGAATTTTTTACACAGCCGGGTAAATTTCCATTAAATAATTCTTCATACGGATTCATCGATAATGTCAACGTTTTTCTTTTTGAATCTCTTTCTATTTAAAATCGCCTAGAAATTTCCTAAGCTCTGCGCGTTTACTAAATCCTCAGTAAGCCGCCTCTCGTACTATTATTTTCGTTGCCATCCTTTTTTATATACGTTTTGCGAACGAATGTATTGATCTTGCTCGTTTTCATCAGATTCTGAGTCCCTACATTTTTGATAATCTAACGATAATTTGAGCTCTACATCATGGCAATCCTTGTGAAATCAAGTTTTATTTCTACCTATAACACCCTTGTTTTCAAATTTTTCGTTTATCATCTCTAGGTTTTGTGCCACTTCGCTAACTGCTTTTCTGATTTTCAACCAGTGCGAACAGGAAACGAATCTAACTGATAAGAAAAACTGCTATTGGTAAACAATCTGACGTGGTAACTAACGGTAAGACTACGAAACTCTTCAGTAAAGGTGAAGAAGATAGAGAACACCATAATAAATCAATCACACTAGCTTCTCCTTTGCTAATATATGTAAATTGTGCCGGGAACCCATGTAGAAATTTAATTAAGGGCATCATGGGGCCCTGGTAAGGATGGCGTGTTATTATTAGGGTTCGGATCCGGTGAACTTATCCGAACCATACATGATCGGTCACGCTCGAAATCGCTTTCTCCCTATCAGGCAACTTCACAAGATCGTGATCAGGCAACCTTATACAGGGTGTCCCAAGAGTCCCGGGACGGTTGGATATTTCCTGAGGTAAAATATTTTTCAAAAAAGTGAAGGTCACTCCTGAAGTAAATTTCAACAAGGAATTCAATGGTGACCTTCATTTTTACTTTGAAGTTGACCTTTACGGCTTTTTGAAGGTCAACTTTGTTTTTTTAAATGGAAACCCCCTTTTCTACATCTGCAATCGATAGAGCGGAAAATTCTACCTTAAGGTACATACCCAAATCATAGGTCAATTGTAAAGTTCAAGGTCAGTTAGAGGTTTTTTGAAATTAACAAAGTTTTCTAGTTTTTTTCAAAGTTTTTTCGAAGCAGCTTACGTTTACGTTTAGCATTACCCAGGAACAACGACGTGGACATAGCAAATTCTGTTCCCTTTGGAGTGCTTGATTAGCATGAGTCCCCTTGCCTCTCACGTTTCGGGGTGCTTGATTAGCGTGAGTACCCTTGCCTCTCACGTTTCGGGGTACTTGATTAGCGTGAGTCCCTTTGCCTCTCACGCTTCAGTTAAGATGTTCGAACTGAAAACCTTGAGCTTCTTGACAAAAAGCTATGCGATTGTAAAAATGAGTTACAGCATTACGAATCATCTCCCTATCAATAAAAGTAGCCTGTTGCAGAATCCGATTCTGCAATTCGTCTAAGCTTTGCGGTTGCGTTGAGTATACTTTGCTCTTTAAATAACCACAAAGAAAATAGTCGAAAGGCGTCAGATCAGGAGATCTAGCAGGCCATTTGATTTCACCCCTTCTTCCAATCCACCTTTGAGGGAACTGAGTATCTAAATATGCTCGAACCTCCCTACCGTAATGAGCCGCTGCTCCATCCTGCTGGAACCAAATGTTTTGAAAATTATCGCCTGTAATCTCACTTATTCTTTGTAGAATTTGGTTTCTGAGAAGCTCTTCATATGCAGGGCCATTGAGATTACCATCGATAAAGAAAGGGCCTATCAATGTATCATTCAAGATACCGGCCCAAACATTAATCTTTTTTAGATATTGTGTGTGACTCTCCAACATCCAATCAGGATTTGTGTCGGACCAATATCTACCATTTTGCCTGTTAACTTCACCTTTTGAAGTGAAAGTAGATTCATCTGAAAATACTGTATAGTACCAGAAAAGAGGATCTCTATCAATTCTGTCCATCATAATTTCACAAAATTCAACCCGACGATCAGGATCGTCTTCATTGAGCTCTTGTACTGGATGAAATTTGTAAGGATGGAAATTAATGATTTTTAAAATACTTCGCACTGTCTCAGGAGCAACGTCACGCTCATCACTAGTCCGACGTAAACTAAGGTGAGGGTTTACAACAAATTCTTGGCCTATGCCCATCTGCATCTCCTCATATCTTGCATATTTTGGCCGACCAGTTCTTTAAAGGTCCTTGATAGATCCATAATTCATAAGGCGCCTTGCAGTTCTTTCCATTGTTGATTTTGAGACAGGATTTAACCCTTCTCCATCAAGAAAAGTGCGATTAAAAAGCAAACGAACTTGATCATAAGATCGAACTCGATCTCCCCAACCACGCATCATTAATACAGATACCCTCTCTCGTTCCGAAAGTTTAGCTTGCGCCATAATAATCTTTTAACGAAAGGTAGTAAGTAGGTAATCGTAATACATAAATTTAGTTTCGATTCATAATTTTCGCATTGAAAAACGGTATAGGACTTATGGTATCGCCTTAGGTATTTACTTAGGTATCGAAAAACGGTATAGGAGGAACAGAACTCTCATTAGAACACCTGGAACTTTTAATAAAAAATTCCCTTATGATTTTACAATATTCAAAACGCTGTAACCAAGACCAGTGCAGAGCTCACCAATGAATTTATCGTTGAAATTTACTTCAGGAATTACACTGACCTCTTGGAAAACTTTATTAATTTCAAATAACCTCTAACTGACCTTGAACGTTACAATTGACCTATGACTTAGGCACGTACCTGAACGTAAAATTTTCCACTCTATCGATTGCAGATGTAAAAAAGGGGGTTTCAATTTTAAAAAACAAAGTTGACCTTCAAAAAGCCATGAAGGTCAACTTTAATGTCAAAATGAAGGTCACCATTGAATTTCTTCGTTGAAATTTACTTCAGGAATGATCTTCACTTTTTTGCAAAATATTTTACCTGAGAAAATATCCAACCGTCCCGGGACTTTTTAGGCACCTTGTATGTTCATCATACCTAAATAAGGCCCTTACTCGGACCTTGTCCGCTCCTTATTCATTTTCGAATTATGTAGAATATATTTCTATAAATAAGTTCACAATAAAATATAGGTATTGCAATTTATTAAAATCTTACTAGAAATACTGTTTCTATACATAGTTGTTACCATATGTACAATACACCTTAAACTTAATTATATAAATAATAATGTTTATTAGCAAAATAGTAATAGTATTTTCGAAAGCTTCGTTTT
This sequence comes from Belonocnema kinseyi, assembly GCF_010883055.1. Lineage (NCBI taxonomy): Eukaryota > Metazoa > Arthropoda > Insecta > Hymenoptera > Cynipidae > Belonocnema > Belonocnema kinseyi. The sequence goes on along the minus strand of NC_046660.1, from coordinate 130,134,338 downwards.
TATTGAATAAAATCTTTTAAAAAAACATAACCCTTGTAAGATTAATTAAGTCTTTCTACTTTTCAGACTCTTTTTATATATCTAAAAATACAGTCTAGATTTAAAGTGAACAACAGCAAGCTTCAAATAACTTTTGATATGTAATATTTATCATTAACATATCACCTACAATCTTGAAAGAGTTTCAGTTCTCACTATCTCAGTCCGTTTCTTCTTCATCGTTCTATTCGCTCTGATCATTATGTTCCTCCAAGTTCTGATTTTGAGGCTCAGATCTAATCGGCTGCAGTATGGCTCTCTTCTGCCGCTGACCATCCCAATCCTTCGCATTATTGAGTACGCTGCCGCCTATTGTACTAAGGAAAGTTTCCTCTGTAATAGCCCTTCTAGTATGAACGTCCTTATCCGTCTGCATCATCACTCCTGTAAATTATGGATTTTAGAAAAAAATACTCAGAAACATAGGTGCAAAAGAGAAAATATGATAATTACTTGAAATGCAATCGTAGAACATCGTTGAATTTATCAGAAACTTTCCAGGTATTCTTCTTTTTGATGTGTATTATGCGATCATGCCTCTTGAGAGATATTTTCGAAAACTCTTTGTGCAGCTTTTGATTAAACATATTCCAGATCTACGAAAGAATAAAGTGAAGAAGTCTTTAACAAGAAATAAATAATTTACAAACAATAAGAAGATACACAAGTTTAAAGAATAAAATTTTTCAATGGAAAACAATATTTCTAATGTAGATTTACAAACTCTGTTCGAAACTTGTCCATGCTTGTGAGGTTCTTGTCAAAATCTTTAAAATCATCCATTGTTTTTAACGGTATACTGGGATTGTGTTTAATTATGAAGTTTTGTTCTGCAACAAAATTAGTTGAAAGCAGGTATTGGATTATTATTTGCTGATTTGATTTGATTTCTTTCAAATCAACAGTGATTCCTTTAAGAATGGACAAATTCATGACGATATCTAGAAACCAATTTCGATTGAATTTGATTGTGTATTTTGTTCAGTTTTTAGTTGTTGCCCTTATAACTTTCTTTCATCTCCCTAAGTTAGAAACTTAGGTATTCAAATATTTGTTCGAAAGATGAACTATTCATTATTTCTATCTTTTCTATTCTATTGTATACTTTTCTTATATCTTTAGCAACTTCTCATACATTCTTCTGTTTATATTTCATTTGAATACAAACCAAAAACTGCACAGCAGTAATCAAATTTGCAGCAGATAAAATACGGGCATGACTTCTGATTTGGACGAAATAAGTAGGCCAACTCTCTGGAGCATTTTCTTCATTTTCCACAAGCGTATATTGAAGATCTGTATCTTCATTATCACAAAGTGGCTCCATAAATTTAGCTAAAATTCTACCCCTTTTCTTATCATAAGAAATCCAGTCAGATGGAACGATATCGATAGCCCGTTTATTTCTCTTTTTTGGACCAAGAGTGATGAATTCAACTATTTGAAATTTATAGCGCTCTTGCTCAGCACTTGACGCTATGATTCAAGTAACTAGACAAGGCAATTACAGAAATAGAGAATTGACTCACAAATATAGAATTGTACATAATATAACCATGACTTTATATTCAAAAACCTCAGGTTTTCCATACACTTTTGCAAGAACAGGACAATTTTATTCTTCTATCAAATTAAGTATTTAATATATATTTCTTTAAATTTCTCCGAAATATTCAAACGTAGGAAAAAACGTATAAAGAAAGTAATTAGAACTACCTCCTTAACATGGAAAAGTTCATGAAAACATAACCTAACAAAGCTTGCGTGCATTTCATTTCTGAAAATGTACACTCATATACGCACTCTATGTTTCAAAGCATAACGAAATCAACTATTAGTATGCAGTATACCTACCTTTTATCAATGAATTCAACGAAATGATCTCCTTCCCTTTTTTGTTTGTCAAACACCATAACACGTGAAGCTTTGTTTGCGGATTTGTCTGACGATGTCGCAAGAACTTTAAAATAATCACTTGACAACAAAATCACCGTGGCGCAAGCGCAAACATTAGCCAAATCTGACCTTCAAAAATTAAAATTGTAACGTCGCCAAAGATCTTGTTTATTTTGACGATTGTATTTTCCCCCAAAATAATAATGTTACTTGGTGGAGAATCAGTGATGGTAATTTCCTTGTATCTAATTCGGTTTACTCAATTTTTGCTTACAGACAAAATTTCTGAAGGAGACGATAAACTCGGCTTACCTTTTTTGCTGACAGATCTCATCTCATGAATTCGTCTACATAACTGAACTAAAGGGCGATTTTCAGTACGGAGGAAGCTTTTTAGTTTTTCTCAGTAACTTTCAAATGGAAAAGCTGTAAAACGGTTTAAACTGCAGCCCATGCAAGTCAGGTCATCGACAAGATGTATCAAGTTATGTGCGTTAACAATCTGTGATTCTGGACCATAGTAATCTTAAAGCCTATGAAAAGAACTTCGTAAATACTGCTTGGCGAGAGCCGTGTGACGCTTTCACAACTCCTCTGAACATAAAATTCTACAAACTGCATGTAACAGCAAAATTGATCATGCAGATCTACACGAAGAAGATTTTCAAATACGATTGGGCCACAATAAAGTTAAAAAAAAACCTTAATTCTGTGGCCTTCCATTTAGTCACGAAATAAGTTGATCTACATTTACGTTGGAATTCACAGGGCAACTGAGTTTTCAAAAATTGCATCCGCCTTGCGAGTTCGATCCGACTTTTACGACTCTGCCTGAGTTTAAATTGCCACTAAGCCATTATTCTAAAACTTGTTTCATGATCCCTGTACAAACTAGATGCATGAGGTCTAAAGAAAAACAAGCAAATAAATTTAACTTTGGCAATTTATCTAACAGCGCAGAAAGACCTGGATAATGGTGTTCAGGCTGCGATTGATTTCAAAAGGATTCATCTGTCCTTTCTTCAGCATTCACAGATGGGTAAACCATTCTGTTGCTTACCCTTTCGCCTTTGACCGTACATCTTTAACAAGCATACTTGCCTCCATGGCCTAAGGCATTTTTAAGGAACACGCGTGCTGGTGTGTCACAGATAAGATATTTAAGCTTAACATGGAAGCGTGCATTAGAAATGATAATACCATCTGCTTGCAACTTATTAACTTCATTAACGAATTCATCTGGAAATATGCCGGAATTTTTGGGCTTCGCATGTCCAAAAAATATCGCTACTGGAAAAAAATCGTAAATATCAGGATCAAAATGTACTTTACACAAAATTGGCGTGAACTATTGTCTACCCGATTTCATTAGTGGTACAGGATCAACATTTACTTGCAATTGAATTAATTTTTCTTTGTGTAGATCCGAATTAATGAATTGTTTTAATTCATTCGCAGTACCAAAATAAACAAATTCACCGATCTCACCATTTTGATCTTCCATTTCCACTATATTATACTAAGCATTAACTGTCTTCAGAAATGTTTTGGTACTTTTTGGTAGAGAAGTTCTTGGATCTCCCGCTATGCATCCAATTCTTCATCGCCAGCCCATCGTTGTAATTCGATGTTGAAGAATTCATTGTCGGTTAAATCTTCTTCCTCACTTATTATATCTGAAGGAAAATAATTTGTTTCCCTGCTGGATGTGCTGGACTCGTCGTCAGAACAGCACGTAGCATGTGCCGAGTCCATTTCTATATTCGTACTACCTTCACCCACATGTTCTTCTACACAATCACAAAATATACCAAATTATTAAATTAATTTAAAGTTTCAACGCAGAAGCAACATTTTTCATTTTTTATTCAAAACCTGAAATTTAAAAAGGAGTTCATTTGTTCTATTATATTCACCTAGTATGGTATTCATGGAGAAGTTTTGGAAAACTTAATAGCCGTTTATGTCTCTCAGGAAGATTTGAGCTTAAACACTTCAATTAAAACAGTAACTTAAAAAACTCCTTAATGACACTTTTACTCTTCTAAGAGTGAACACTGAATACTTCTTTAGTATTTTACTTGATAGTACAAATACTGAAATACTTGATGTATGTACTAATTGAAATTTACTAATTGGATATATTTTCCAGATCCATAGAGAATACAAAATAATACAATACAGAAATTTCGAATAACTAATAATTTGTTTAAAGTTTCTGGAATTTTAAGGAAACTGGTTTTTTCTATTAAAACCCTTTGAAATTCTTTTGAAGCTTCAAAAAAATTTTTTATCTTTGAGCTTACTTGATTTTGATGACTATTTTTCAATCTAACTGAACAGAAACCTTTTGCTATAAAATCTTGAAATGTTCAAAACTCTTTTTTTAATTTTCTCTTGAAGTTCATTTTTAAAAGTGAAAAATCGTTAAAAAATGTTCATAAGAAAAATAAGAAAATTAAATTTTCTATCTTTTTGGACCTTCTCAATCTTTAAATCTTCAAAAATTATTCGAATTTTCCTTGATAATTTTTAACTATACAGCATTCTTAAAAAATGGGTTCAAAATCTTTGAGATTCATCTTTGGCAATGTAAGAAATATCTTGAATTTGTTTAAAACATTTTTTCTATTATCTTTTAGAATTAATTTTTCAAAATAAAAAAATTTTAATTTTTCTTAGAACTTAAGATTGTTTTTCTGTTCTTGTGAAAACTTTTAAAATTTCCAGAGCATCTCTACAAGTTATATTTATTTTTAAATCGTTCAAAATCTCCTAAATATGGCAAAGTTGTCCGATTTCTCTCGGAATTCTCTTCATCTGTTCTCAAAAATGGCACGAAATAATTAGAAATGTTTTGGGACTTTTTTCAATTTTCTCTTAAAATTCAGTTTACCCAAAATTTGTTTGAATCCTGAAAAATTAGAAAAAACTATATCGAAGACCTTCCCCATTCTTCTTCAACACAATTCGAAATCTTCGAAACGAAAAATTATCATATTAAAATATCACACAAAACATTTCAAATTCTACTGTAAGAACCGGATTATGAAACAATTATTTACAATTCAGATTTTAACTTGTAACATAATGTTCAGAAGCGAGGAACGAGTAACGAGACACAAAAATCCCTCTCCGCTTCTTAATATTACGTAATATTTAAACGCTCCCTTTCAACATTACATTTCCAGCAAAAAATATAACCTCGAAAAGTTAACTGACGGAATAATAACCGAGTAGATTTTCCTCTTATAAACGCAATTGCATTAACGGTTTAAATTTTTGAATTGGCGAGTGCGATGAAATAATTTAATTAAAAATATGTCGACTTACCGTGCAGATTTGGTTGTAAATGTGATTCATCATTTTCAGTTTCGGAGTCCCTAGATGACTTTAATTCCTTCAAAAGTTTTGCAATCGCTCCGTGTTTTGTTTTGCGAATCCGCTGTAAATCTCCTTTTCTCTTATTTGCTTCCATTTTACTTTACAACAATTCCACTAGACACACATGAAAAAAACAACGAAGTATTTTCTGCTGCAAAGCGGACCGCATCAGGAACGCGTACGTTCCGTGAAAGCGGGCTCAATCCGGACGCCATACTAACAAAGGAGGCGCTCTTATCTGGTTCCTCCGGGCGCTTAATCAGGGGCGTTAAAAATGGTCCGTGTCCGGGCACCATGTTTATGAGAAAGGCACCCTGATCCGGTACATATCCACTCCTTATATGGGCCGTCATAAGATTTTATCAACAAGGTAGCCTTTTCTGGGCCTTACCAGGTCCTTTTTATTAATAAGGTTAAATAAGGCAGTTTCTACAACTGATTTTTTATTACATAACAGCAACTCGTTTTTTTCCATGAAGACGGTTAACAATTTATCCCTATGATTTACTTTCCTATCTAAAGATAGGCTATTCACTGAAAACATGTTATTGCTTGATACAATATTTTCGTCTAGTTGATTTAAATTAGCAAACCTACTGTTAAAATCACCTCCAACAAAAAAGGAAAGATCTAAACGAATATTAAACAAAGAGCCCAATTTCGGATCAAAATTGTTTAAAAACATATCTAAATCACCCTGCCGCGAAAGATAAATAACGCACAGCATACATTTACAAGACTTACACTCCAGCTCCAAAACAATGTATACGGGGTTTGACAAGACACACTGCGCTGAATATATTTTTCTAGATAGTGCAATCATCAAGACATCCTTGTCTCTACACCACCCTGAATCTCTAGTAACTTGAGGAGACGAAATGGACATTTCTGCATCCAATCTTTCCTGTTGCTTTAGCCCAGTCTGATTCTCCCACTGCTATGATTTAGTAGTCAGTCGTGATCTACTTATTTTTGCTGGAACCGGTGTCATGTCCTTTTTATTGTAAAACATCTCCAGCCTTCCATTAGCTTTAACTTGCTTTAAATTATCTCTGTTAGAAGGACATCCTCTTTTCTGCTTGACTGTATTATTGATTTTTGTATCGCTGTATTCATTCTCCGTTGCATTTCTTGCCATTTTTCTAAACGCCTCCACATTCTTGAGAAGTTCTTTCCTCTGTTCTCTCTCTTGTTTTGATCTATCATTCACTACTGTTAGGTCTAGTCTTCGAAACTCTGAAATTATTTAGAATACTGCTTTTACCCAGCTTGATGATATAAATCTTACAAAGACGAGAGGCTTGCCGAATACTTTTCCCAATCTGTAAGCTTCAGCCACTACCAAAGTAGGTATTTGCAAGTATATACTCTTGAAAATCTGCGTCACCTTCGCCTTTAAGTCCTTTGTGATTTTCTCTATATCACTCATGTTGAAGATTATTATGTTTTTGTCTCCTTCTTTTTTGTCCGCGTTGGTGCACCTATGCTCAAGTATTGCCACATTTTCTGTAAGCGAAGAGATATTCGCATTAACTTCCGGCGTAGAATAACATGAATCGTGTACTTCCTTCCGAAGATCATTATGAGATTTTGTGAGTAGTTCAATGTTAGTTGATAGCCTATTAATGATAACCCTCAAATCGTTATCCATAATTATACCTCAAACGGAATCAGGAATCCCTCCTTGAATGAATTCTTGCTTTTCTTGCTTTTTATCTAATCTAATTTCACACTCAACACTTTATAATTGCATTTGAAGTAACGAAAGTAATGCCTTTTACTTCCCCTGCACTGCACAAAATAAAGCACCGCACAAATTACATCACAAACACACCCATAAAGTTAGTCAACAACGGAGCGATTAGATACAATTCTTCTTGCTTGGAGGGCTCGGATGAGATTCTATCTATCTATATTTAATACGAATCAAAGAAGCAAGGCAAATTTTGTAATAATAAAGACTTTTTTTATAAATGACAGTCTTTTTTCTTCTTTTTAATTACTTACATTACTTTTAATCATTTCTTTAACTGAATGATATTGTGCTTTTTCAAGATTTTGCGGACTCATTTTTCCTCTGCAATATATCTTTCCGTAATTTTTACTGTGACTGGACGCTCGGTCGAACATAACCCCGATAATTTGTTAGAATCGCCGTTCTTTTTTCATCTCTTTTTTTCATTTTTAATTTCGTGTGTAATATTTATAAATTTCATAAAAATTGTGAAATCATTTTAGTTTCACTTAAAAAAGTTTTTTATATCTTTGTGAACATTTTTAAATCTTTGAGAAACAGTTGTGAAATGTGTTCAGTTATAAGCTAACGTTTATCGAAAATGTTTATACATAAATCTGTATTCAGTAGTAGTTTAGGATGAATGTACTGATATTATTTTTATCGCCGTTTTAATAAATTTCCACCTTCCGTCTTTCACTTTTATTTACGAAAAAATTATTACTGAATTTAAAAAACAATTTCTAGATCATTTACTATGTATTGACATGAAATTTGTACTTAAATTGCGAATGTCTTCAAAATTAATGGATTTTACGATTTACCTTTTTACTGTTACATGCAAATGATTAGATTTGCACAATTACTTCAACTGCAACGTGAAAGGACACACATGGCAAAGCCGAGTACAGATAAAAGTTAATAAAGTAAAAATTAATTTCATGGTATTTTATTCAACGTCATTGTTAAATGAAATAGTTAATTGCCTGCAATTCCGAAAAGTACTTACGTCCGATTTATTTGAAACTAGTTGTAACCAAGTATTTTGACCCGCTGATTGCGAACATGAGCAATGAAGGTAACATAGTTTCCCCTTTTCGCCTTCTGGCAGAGGGCGGGAAGGCAACCCTTTGAGTAGTCACATGACTAATGTTGGTCAAACTTCTACCCTCTTCCAACGTCAAGTTAGGGGCGGGAAAGCACCCCTGTGACTGGTCACAGAAATACTTTAGCTCAAATATCCTCCCCTTGCCATCGCATCGTGGGGGGGCACACCTATTACTGGACACATAAATAATGTTGCCCCCCCCCCCCTCGTAGTAAACAGGTGGGCCACAAGTCCCATTCCAATAGCAATTCTACACTTTGTACAACTTTTTTTCGAAACTCTGCAACTTTTATTCAACGTTTTTTAAAAATAATTTTTCAATGAACATAGAAAATATCAATTTTGTAGTTTTTTTGAGGTCCTAATGTTGGAAATCAAATTTTCAGTTATTTTCCCTATCGTTTTCGTACAGCGCGAGTCTGAATTAAATACTTTTCGAAACTTTTTCCATATTAAATAACATTTTTTTCAGCATTATCTTTCAAATAGTTTTTCTGATTTTTCTCATTTGCCAATGGACTTGGATGGCTCTAGTTTTAAGATGTAGTTTATTCACATACATTTTATTACATCAATAACATTTGTTTTCAGTCAGTGCATGTTCACTTACAATCGCTCGGCTTAAAAACTCTCTGCAGAAGTTTTTTTTTTGTTACGCAGCATGTCAAACTCAGCCAATCAAACTAATACTCCCACTTAGGTGCATTAAATTTCATATACGGTCCTTCAATGTGCTTACAAATTCAAAAACGATCATTTTTTGCTTGTTTTAACTTAGACAGCGGCGGCTAATGTAGCACATGTGTAAAAAAAGCTCCGTTAAAAGTTCAATATGTTGAAAACTATAGTAAAATAATATAGAGCACGTAAATTGATATCTTATCTACCCTATACGTATGATTATTATTAAATTTACGTCTATCAAAGTATTGAATTATCAAGTTTCACAAAAAGGGTGCGTGAGCCAAGTTATCCTTCCTGGTTGGCTAATGTGGCGCGCTCTTTGTACAATTTCGGAAAGGGAAGTAAAAGTTGTTTACTGAGTTTAGTGAAATTAATTTTGGGTAAATGATGGGTTTAAATAATTATTTATAAATTGTGTGCAACTTGAACGTTATATATTATGCTTTTTTAGTCCGGAAAAATGCTACTGTACTTTTTCACTACTTTTTGGTCACTTTAAAAATACACACATAACACCCAAAAATAACTTTTTATAATAAGAATTGAGTGATTAGCTTTATTGAGCAAATTTTTTCACTATACAAATCAGTACACATAAAAAATTCAGTACAGTAAATACCTCTCGCTATTAATCAATCAATTTCTGTAAATGAGGGTGCACCACATGAACCGCCGCGCCATATTACCCGCTGCTCCCCTACACTTTGAAAGACATATAGTTTTAGTTCAAAAAATAGCTTAATTCACTTTGAAATTTCCTTTGATCCAGTTTCTTTAATTTTTCAGTGAATTCCTTATACCTTAAAGCCAAAAATCATGGTAAAATTAACTGTCCATTTATATTCAATAGACTTTGTTTTCGAATGCTTCGGCTTGATACACGATCTCACGAGCCTTTATATATTAAAATTTATAAGGGAAGTAATGCTTACAACTCTTCAGCACAGGATATGTGTATGTTGATGAATGATCTGTTCAAGACCGATACTAAATCATTTGATTGATTTATCTCTGCAACGAGTAATTTGAACACAATGGCAATTTTATTTATACGAAGTAGAAAGTAAAAGCAAAAAAACTTAGTCAATCTGACTCTAAACATGAATTTAGTATGAAAAAATATATACATATTTTCCTAGAAAAAGGAGAAACTACACGTAGAAACCTTCTTACTCATTATTTGGTAGAAATCACACTATATTATACTAATTGTATTTTGCAATGACGTACAGAATTAGGCAGCATGAGAAACAGCAAAGGTGTAATGTTATATGAAACAGACAGGGTACAAGAAGCTTCGAGAAACACTGTCAGGGAATTATTGGTGATGAGGCTATAGGGCACCATAACTACGGTGTAAAACAGGATACGTTAGAAAAAGCAATGGAGAAAGTGTTTTTCACTGAGGTTAGAAATATAATCAAGAACGTAAAAAACGGTAAAGCTGCTGGTGTATGTATAGCA
>NC_046660.1:130111534-130123928 GCF_010883055.1 Belonocnema kinseyi | reverse complement strand
TAATGTGGCAGTATTAACGCTGAAAGGCTTAAATACGGTTCCGATTACATACATCAGAGGCGATCCAAATTGATAAATTTATAAACTCACATGGGAGAAGTTCCAGACAATTGGAAAAGAGCGATTATCGTACCGATAGAGAAAAGAAAGGGAGATAAAGGCAACTGTAATAACTATCTTATTAAATACTGTAAGTAAAAAATATTTAAAAATAATTATTCGTAGGGTAATGAAAACATCATATGGAACGATCTGGGAAGTACAAAGTGGATTAACGCAAGGAAGACCATGCATGGATCAAATATTTAGCTTGAGACAGCTCAAAGAAAAAAGTTTGAGAAAAAAAAATCTTTCGGTGCATTTTTTGACCTAGAAAAAGCTTTTGATCAGGTATATAGATAGAAGTAAACTTTGGGAAATCCTGAAGAGTACAGAGTCAATGGATGGCTCGTACAAGCAATAGGAACTATATATGGGTGATTCTCAAAAAGTTGGCCATTTTGTGTCCAAGCTCTGCAATCAATAATAAAAAAGAGATGGGCAATGCAAAAAATGCTTATAATTTGAGCTCAAAATGAAGAAAAACCTTTCCCATTTTGATGAATCTTAATTATTTCTAATTGTAGCTAAAAATAAAAAACCATCAAAAATGTCCTGTCGGTCCCGTGTCCCCAGTACGAGTTGCCTCGCATTTTAGCAGCATTAAACTACTATTACTGTAATATATCGCTCTAAAACCTAGGTCATATCATTAATATGAATAATAATATTTAGAAAATACATTTTTCAGCTTCGTTTACTGTTTTATCGACTATTACAAAAAATTTCAAAGTTGTCCTTCGTTTTCATGTCATGTTGATCCTACGCATATTTAATTGGTTTTCATATAAGAAAAATGATTAATATCAATGTAAATTTGGTTGGGATTTGTTACGTGGATAGTTGTTCAATTAATTTCACCCGTAGAGAATTAAATAGTCAATTTAGTTTTTCGTAAAATTAGTTAAACTGTGCTCTGAGATACGCTTACCTTAATTGTAGATCCTGTCGATCCTGCCTAAAACTCCTCAATTACTTGAGAAAGATGCAAAAATAATGTCACATTTGGAATCTACGAGTAAAAATGTACAATTATTGATTTTTAATAAATTTATAAGATTATTTTTTATACGCACAAACATAAAATATTATTAAATTTTTTGCGTGCGAGATGTCCTGTCGGTCCCAGTGTCGAGTTTCGAGATTAGTCGTACGTCAGTGATAGAACGTGGAGCGCTAGCATTCCTGGGACTTCAAATACACGACGGTGCATTGTGATTGAAAAAAATCGTTCTAACGCGAGTGTGTAGCAAAAGTGCTAACGGGATTAAAAAAGTTATTTTGACTCACCCAACAACGGAGAGTAAAGGTTGTTATTGAGATCAGTTCATGTTTATGTGAAAAAATCATCGCACGTCCTATTTTTTCTTAATAATTTCCAGAAAAGCAACTGCAAGTGAATGAAAAGGTGGTATACCATTGTATTTTATTAAATTTCTATTGAATTTTATGGAAATCGACTGAGAACTAATTACTTTGCACGATTTCACTACGTTCAGAATATGTGAGCCATTCTCAATATTGTTATAATTTTTTAATAATAATTTATGCATTATTGCGCGGCCACGCTTATTTTACGTTACCTGATAGTTAGTACTATAAGATAAAAAAAGTTTTCAGTCAGTTTACACAAATTTTGATCTCATAAACTACGCTCCCCAAAGTGGCCAACTTTTTGAGAAACACCCATATACTGGTTGCAAAGCGAGGGTAAGGGTTGATGGAAAACTGAATCACTGGTTTCATATTACGTAAGATGTTAGACAAGGAGGCGTTATGTCCTTAGGGCTATTTGTTATATTCATGGACAAGCGTCTAGAAATGGCCCTATTCGAAGGAGAAGGTGTAGCTCTCGAAACAGTGAGGGTAAGAGGGTTAGCATTGGCAGAGCATAAGGTTGTTAGAGCGGAATCAATCAGAGAATTGAAAAGAATGACAATAAACTGAATACAAGAATAACGAGTATGGTCTTAAAAATTAACTCAAATAAAACAATAATTATGGTGTTATAAAGGAGGAGAGTGAGGGTGAGTGACGAGATTATCGTCAAAAAATGTATATCAAAGATTCTCAAATATGGAAATGAGTTTGTATATATATATATATATATATATATATATATCGGCAATTCCTTGTCATTCGGGTCCCCTAAATATCTCGTAAACGGGTTTTTTCCCATCAAATTTGGCAAAGATTATCTTGAACATGTGTACGTTCGTCTCAAATTTTTTCAGAATTACTTTTTTTTCAAAATGTCGGATCAAAATATCTAAAAAAAACATCGTTTTTTTAAATGCTCTCCAGGTATACCATTTTTAAGGTGAAAGAAACAATAATTAACCCGAGATTATTATTCAGTTTAATATTTTTGTTGTTGGTGGTAATAAATAAACTACTAAAATCCTAAATTTCAAAATTGCGGATTTAAAATAATGGCGGAAAAATAAATGTTTTGATTTGTATGTAATGTTCGTTTTAATATCGTAATAGCGTTTTAATGTTTAAACAAATTATTGCGTTATTAACTAATTTTTTAAAACATATACCAGAATCAGATTGAATGGCAAGTGTTACATCTGGAATAGCTCTTTTATGTCGTCAGTTACGCTTTTTAATAAACAAATTAATAAATAATAAATTTTGTAAATTTATTAAAAATACAAATACGCATTAATTATCTAAAGGGTTTTTGAGTACGCTTAATCCAAAGATGCGATTATTTTTGTAAAATTAGTTTGTTTAAACAATTTGTTCAAATACCTTATTGCATAAAAAACATTTTTTGTATAAGAACTGTCAGAATAAGATTGTATGTCAAAAATTACGTACGACATAGTATTGTTACTCATGGCATATTTAAACGCCTATCTTTTCTATGTTATACATATTTAATGAATGTTACAAAAAATTAGTATAAAATAATTCAAGACACCAAGGGATGCGTTCTGCATATGAAACTGTAATTAATCTTTTATATTATAGGATATAAACTCATGTTGATGATAATCGTATTCTTTAAAGAATTAACTTTGCATTTTTACATCACAATTTCTACAAATCAATTTAGCAAAATTTTTGAACGCACATTATAATAATCAATGACCTTATAGGTTGAAAACACATGCAATAAGCTTGTTGCTACTTGGTAAACTCTTCCCTGAAAATCTTGGTGAAGTCTCCCCAATATTAGTTCATGTGTTCAATGTCATAAAATGTTTAGTAATAACTGTTTCATTATTCCGATTTATACAAAATCATTACAGTACTTTGTAAGGAATAACGCGATATATGATTACTGTACGAATTTTGATTACAAGAGTAGATAAATCCTTAAAAAGTTGGAAAAAATGGCATTATTGAACGCAAATTTCTGCCAATTGTCGAATATCGGGCTTCGTGAAGTTTCCCACTTTCCCCTAGACTTATCACATTAAAGTGTATGAAAAATATAAATATTTTGTTTAAAATTCAAATAATTATTATTATATTTCAAATTACATAAAAATTAATGAAATATTGTATTAAAAATAACACTTTCAACAAATAAGTATTTGAAAAATTATCATGTGGGGTGAAGGTGTTGTAAAATATGTGGTAAATGATGGTAGATGGAGGGTAAAGGTGTTATAACTGTTTTACCGAAAAATAGTTTTTTGACTTAAAAGTTTAAAAAGTAGGTCAAATTTTTTTATTTCTTAACTGGCAATTATTTATTTGTTTAAAATTCGTATTTCTAGTTGAAAAATTCATAATTTTAGTTAAAAATCCATATCTTTGGTTGAAAAATTTAGTATTTGTTTGAAAATTCTTTTTTTTCGGAAATAAATTAATTGTCTGTGTAAAAAAGTAATTTTGCTACTTTTGGTTTAAATTCGAATCTCTTATAGAAAATTAATCTTTATGATTGAAAATTCGTTTCCTTATTTTTACAATGCATCTCTTGGCAGCATCTGCATTCGTTGAAATATCAAATATTACATTTTCTATTGAAAATCCATATTTGCAGGTTAAAAAGTCAACTACTTTGTTGAAAATTTACATACGGGTTCGAAAATTCAACTCTGGTTCAAAATTTTAATATTTTGTTGAAATTCTTTTCTTTTTGTTTTAAAGATATCGACCACTACGTTTTCATTGAGAATTCTTTTTTTTAATGCAACTCTTTTTGGTTAAAGATTAATCTTTTTCGTTTGAAAATTTGGCCATTCAGTTTAAAATCTATATTTTTAGGTTGAAAATTTAACTATTTGGTTGAAAGTTAAACAATTCGGTTATAAATGCAAGTCTTTCATTGAAAAGCCAAATTTTTAACAAAACCGTTTACCCTGAAAATGAAAAAGTTTAATTTTCAGCTTAAAAGATTAAAGAATTTTCAACCAAATAGTTCCTTTTTTATCCAAAAACATAACATTTTAACAAAATAGTTAAACTTTTAAATAAGTAGATAAATTTTCTACCAAAAACTAAAAAATATGATTAGTTTAAAACAACAACAGCTGAATTGAATCAAAAAATACATTTCAAGAAAATTTTTAAATTTTTAACTAAAATAATGAATCTTCTACCAAAAAAATTAATTTGTAAAAGGTCGTTCAACCTTAAAACAAATAGAGAAATGTTCCACAAAAATATTAATTTTCAACCAAAAAAAGAAATAATTTTCAACAAAAGAATTAAATTTTCAACTAACCTACAAAATTGTTGAGTTTTCCACACAAAAAGGCAAGTTTTAATAAGCAGTTGAATTTTCAACTTAAGGGGATACATTTTCATTGCGTTCATGCTCAGTAAGAAAATCAAGTTTCTACCCAAAGAGATGAGTTTGAACCAAGAAACAATTTTAGTCAAGACATAAAAAAAATTTAACTAAAGTGTTGAACATTTTCAACCAAAAATTTAAAAAAACTGTTCCCTTATAGTTTAAAAATCAAGTAATTGGTTCAAAATTCGTCTTTTTTATAAAACATTAATTTTATTGGTTAAAAATTAATCTTTTGAACATAGAATCTTTTTATGAAGAAAAAGTAGTCCTCTTAAATTTTAATCTAAAAACAACATAATTCCCTTCCTTATCGATTCATCGACTTAAATTGCAGAATCTGCCTAATGGTAAATGGATTCGATCTCCTTTGAAATAATTTTTATAACACTTTTCTTTGTTGAAATTAATTTTTTTAACAGAAAATTAAACTATGACATTTTTGGTGAAAAAGTAATTTTTTAAATTAAAGTGTAATCTTTTTTAGTTAAAAATCTAACTAATTGTTTAAAATTTTATGGATTTTGTTAAAAATTCGTGTTTTTTAGTATAAAATTAATCTTCTTGTTTGAAAATTCTTCTTGCTGATTTAGGATTCAACCATTTTTGTGACAATTCTTTTTTTTCAAAATTAATTTATTGTAGTGAAAATTTAACTTTTTAATTTTGGTTAAATGTATTGATATTTTTAATTGCAATCTGTTTTGGTAGAGAAATCAGCTATTTTTTTGACTTCTTCTGAATTTTTTTCTTTTTACTCAAAACTGAACTATCCCATTTTTCGTTGAATATTAAGTTCATAATTGAAGCTTCATCTGTTTGGGTTCAAAACGAACCTTTTTGATTGAAAATTCAACTATTTTCTTCAAATTTCTTTTTCTTTTTATTAATTTTTATAATGATAAAATCTACTTATATTACTTTTGGTTAAAAAATGATATTTTTTAGATAAAAATCATATATTTGCTGGAAACTATCTAGATTTTATAGAAAATTTGTAATTTTTTGCAAAAAAAAAAATTATTGGTCGAAAATTAATATTTTTCAGTAAGGATTCAGTTATTTAAAAAATTTTCTTTTCAGTTTGTCGAAAACAAATTTCTTTCAAAGAAATCTCGATTCTACTATTTTCGGTTGAAAATTGATATTTTAAATTGAAAATTGACCTTTTGTATTTAATAATTCGATTTTTTTAATTTTTCTGTTTTGATAGAAACTCAATCCTTTTGGTTTAAAATCGAACTTTTTTCGTTAAAGATTGAATTATCTGGAAGCAAATTTATCTGTTCTAATAAAGTATTTAGAAATTCAGAATTTTGTTGAAAATTCCTTATTTTTGGTAAAAAGGTCGATTATACCATTTTTGATAGAAAAGCGATATTAAAAAAAAAATTATCTTTTTTTTTGTTAAAAATATAATTTTTTTAAACCATCTTTTTAAATAGGGAAATTAATCTTGGCGGTTGAAAATTCATCTTCTTCATTGAAGGTTCAATTATTATTGTTTTTGAAAATACCTTCCAAGTTAGTCAAAAATTAGTCTTCTTGGTTTAAAATTTATCTTTGTGATTGAGAAAAAAACTATTAAGTTGCACATTCTTTTTTTTTTAAATTAAATTCTTTAACTATAAATTTAACTCTCCCACTTTCGGTCAAAAATTGAAATTTGGAATTACAAACTGATAGTTTTGTGTTAGAAAATCAATTATTGGTTTCAAACATCGTTGTTTTTATATAAAATTAATCTTCTTGGTTGAAAATACATCTGTTTGCTTGAAAGTTGAACTATGTATCATTAAATGCATTTATTTGAGTAAACTGTAAATGAATTTGTTTAAATTTAATTGTTTCTTGTTAAATATTAATTCTTTTAACTAAAAAGGAATTATCCTATTTCTGGTTTTATATATTTATATTTAAATACAAATTTCTCTTTTTTAGTTGAAAACTCCACTATTAGTTTGAGAACTGATCTTTTTGATTAGGGTTCAACTATTTTGTAAAAAATTGATTAAAAATTCAACTGCATTCTTGATTTTTTTGTTTGTTCAAAATTAATGTATTTAAGGAAAAATTTAATTATATCATTGTTGGTTGAAAACTAATAGTTTTTTGTAGAGAATTAATGTTATGTGTAAAAAATTAATCTGTTTTTTATTATTCGTAGCATAGATGTCTCAATTCGATCTTTTTGTCTCAGATCGGAAAAAATGTCTTGCATAATTTACTATAAAACAATTTTAATCGCTGAGAGATTCTGCTAAATAATATGTAGAACCGCCTGATTTTAAGTCAATTATATTTTATGCTAAAAACTTTTTATAATATTCTTCTTGCATTGAAAATTAATTAAGTTGAACATTCTATTATTTCTTTTAAAAAAATTTTTAATAGAAAATTAATCTTTGTGATTGAAAATTCATCGTTTTTGTTAAAACCTTCACTATTTGGTGTCAAGTTCATCTGTTTTAATTGAAATTGAAATAATCTGTAAAAAATTTCATTTTTTGATCGAATATTAACTTTTATAAACTAAAAACTGAATTATTCTATTTTTGTTTAAAATTTGATATTTCTTATTAAAACCAAATCTTTTTATTAAAAATTATTTTATGGGTAAAGAATTAATCTGTTTTTTATTATTATGAACATAGATGTCCAAATTTCATTTTGTTTGTCTTATTTCAGAAAAAAGGTCTTGCGCTTTAGAATATTAACCGCTGAAAGATTCTGCTATATTATGTGTAGAACCTGCCTGATTTTAAGTGAATTCTATCTTATTTTAAATACTTTTCATATTATTGTACTTAAATTAAAAATTAATTTAGTTGAAAATTCTATTATTTGTTAAAAAAATATTTTTTTGAATAGAAAATTAATCTTTGTGATTGAAAATTCATCTTTTTTGTTACAACTTTTACTATTTGGTTCAAAATTCGCCTGTTTTGGTTAAAATTTTAAAAAAACTATATAAAATTTAAATGTTTAAATCTAATATTAACTTTTATATACTAAAAACTGAATTATTCTATTTTTGTTTAAAATTTGATATTTTTTATTGAAACATGATCTTTTTTAGTTAAAAATGGAATTATTTGCTTGAAAATTCCCATATTTTGTTGAAAATTTGTGTTTTTTGTTAGAAATATAAAACTTTGCCCTTGAAAATTCATCTTTTTGATTGAGAATCCAACTATTTTGTTGTAAGTTCCGTTTTAGTTGGTCAGAAACTAATTTCTTGCCGACCATTGGGTGATAATGAAAGTGCCCGTACATCCCTATAGTATGTATCTGTTGTTGGAGGTTTTCAACGTTGTGTTTTTATAAAATAAAGATTGAGTCATTGGCAAAATTGTCGGCAGATATGAAGACCCAATACATCCGTAAAACTGAACATAATTCATTCAATCCCACATTTCTTAAACCATATATTGTTTAAAAGCACATAAAACATTGGAAGCCTATATATTTTATGTAGCTGTTTGTGGTGAAGGTGAAGTGCAAGCAGTTTAATAGTACTTTTCTGATATTGAGTTATGTTAGTGTAACATTACTGTATTTTTAGTTACAAGTTAATGTTTTGTTTATTATTTGCATTCACTATAAACATTAACATTAAGTATTATTCATGTGATACATTGAATTTGTTATAAAATTTCATTGCTGATAAAAAATGCGGTAACAACTTATTGAGATGTTGAGGTTAATATTATATTTTGCAATTCAAGAGCGAACTGCTCGCAGTTAAAAAATTGATCAAAAAGACGCAGGATAAAAACATAAAGAGCTATTTTTATTTTAATCTTGATTAAAATAGTTTCGTGTTTTCACCAAAAATTTTATAAATTTGAATTAAATTTTTGTGAAATTTGTAAGAAAAATTCCAATTTCCTAGCAAAAAATAATATTTGATAGATTTTTGTAGTTATACGGATGATTTACATTAAAGTGGCCAAAATTATCTAATTCTGCGATCAGCAGTTCGCTCTTGTATTCTAAAATTAATTCCTAACCTCAAAATCTCAAAACTTGTTATCGCATTTTACACCAGCAATGGACTTTAATAACAAACTCCATGCTTCATAGAAATATTACTTAATGTTAATGTTTATATAATTAACAAATAATAGCTTAAACATTAACTTGTGATTAAAAATATACTAACCCTAGCGATAGAAATCTCAGAGTCTATGATAAAGATTCTCAAGGCTCTGAGAAGCTTGGAGCCGTGTTGAAGTCCCGAAAATGCTGAAAAAAGTTTACTCTTTGCGTTTAACAGGGTTGAGACTGTCTCAATTAGAGCCCGCATTATCTGTTTTTTTTTTGTTTTTGTTTTTGAAAAGTGATTTTTTGCCCATGTAAACAGATATTTACTGGTTAAAATTGCTTCAGTTGGTTTAGCTTGGAAGCTGACACGGTAAGCATCAGTTTTAAATTTTCCAGCTACAGAATCACATTCAGTTTTACCACGCGCTACAGCATAAGTATGCCATTTAGCATTACCACTGAAGTCACTTTTATGATGCATCAAGTTTACCATTTGATATTTATTTTTATAATGCTGTCTTGCATTATCTGACACATACATAATCTTTTGAACTTTGGGACATATTTTTTGTACTTCAGGTGTAATAATTTTCTGCATGACATAAACTGCAGTTGTATCATGAGTTCTACGGTCAGATAATAATATAAAACTTTGATGTTTTATTTCATTTTCTTTTTAATAATGTATAAACACAGAATAAATACTGTATTTTTTGTTATTAAAGTGAAAACCTGGTGCGGCATTCTGTGCAACGTAAGCTTAATTTTCTGAAAAATCGCAATTCAGTATTACTTCTTGCTCTGTAAGATTTTATCTAAAGATTCATCATACAATCAGGTTATTTATTGGCGATAAAATGATTTACAATAAACTTATCTTAATGAGATCTAAATTGACTTATAAATTCCTCTACAGGAAGACAATATATGATTTTGAAGTGTACATCTATCAGTAGATTGCCATAATCTAAGAATAATATCATTAATATGACGTTGTTCAAACATTTTCAGTAAATGACTCTACTTTTTCGTAATTAGGAAATGTTGAGCATTCTTTTAAATAGCAATCTCTTGTTGGTGTTATGCACATTACTACTTTCATACAATCGTTGTAATATTTTATTTCAAATTCAGAGCCACAAGTAATTCTCTTTAAATTGGCACAATTCATTAAGTTATTTAAATTTTCGTGTATAAAACGCATGCATACGCTGTGTGTACCTTTTTCTCCAGCTAGTAAACATCACTTGGGCTGTAGCTCTGCAAATTTAGTTAATCCTATTGGAAATTCGGGATACTTTTTGATCAAATCTATATACATATATTTAATATCAGAATGCAAATAACGTTTTTGAATTTTCTCTGACTTACGATTATCTCTCCATTGTAACTGTATTTCTACCACCCATATTTACACGACTATTCTTGTTATCTTGATAGAATTCAATTACCTTACTAATTGTTGTCTGTGGTAAGGTTTTTCCTTATTTTAAGATTAGCATTGCTGAAATAACTTCATTTTTTTTAAATTTTACTATTTCTTGCCAGTCTGAAAGAAGTGTTAAATTCGTCAGTAATCTTGTGGATACTCCAAGAATCCGGCGCAAGCGTTAGTATAGATACTTTCATTAGGTCATTATCGGGTAAATTTTCAAAATTCTTTTTTATTCTAGTAAGCATATCTTCGAATTCTTCTTGTCTAGTGAACTGTGTTTGTCGCAAAAGTGCTAAATCATCGATATTATTTTCTTCAACCTCTAAAATATTTCGCTGATTTACATCATTTTCAAGGACAGAATTATTTGAACTGTCTAAACTATTGTCGTTTTTTTCTTTGTAATACTCATTTCGACATTTTCTGCAAATCCGCGATTTAGATGATAAATATACAAATCTTTGTGAAATTCTTTTTGAAACTATTCTCAATGAAGAGCCGACATGTGCTTCAAATTCATAAGGATTTTAGGATTTTTAGCATCTATCTGAACGTAATTTTATTTTTTTATATACACTCGGTCCACCTACTTGATACATTATATTGTCAATATTTACACATAAAATTGAGTAACGTACTATTATTCAATTTGACTAAAAATACAACCTTTTTTTCCAAAATAATTAACAACGGTTCTTTATTTCAAATTATTTGTATCGTGTGTGTGCGTGTGTAGGACTAGTATAAATCTTTTTTAAATTGCAGAAAAAAATATAATATTTGATTAATAAGCTCGTCTTACTAACTACGTGGGTATAACAAAACAAAGGACGGGCGATCACAACAGAGTTCGCAAGCCAGCAGTCCTTTATTTTAAACAAGTGAATCTCTGTTTGCGTGGGAAACAAAATACTTAAAAAGTATACAATTCTTTTGTTATGATCAAAAAGTTTTAGATAAGGCTTAAATATTTCTTAATAGAAGATTTACTAATCCACCTTCAGTCACTGGAATTCATGATCCCTATGGGTTTTTTTGTTCATTCAAGTTTTGATACCAAAAACAAAAGCAATAATGACTTTTTAGCCGTTGAATAACTTCTTTTTACGCGTTTTTGAGCATTTTCGCAACTTTGAGACGCTACATTGTAGCCGCCATTTTGAATATAAATGAATTTTACTGGGTTTGAAAGAGCAAACTATAATCTTTGTTTTAATCTCAAAAACAAAAGCCATAACGACTTCCCAGCCGTTTAATAACTTTCTTAATGCTGGAATTAAAATTATTTCTTGAAAAAAAAGATCCTACTCCTTCTTCGCTACATTAGGAATCGAAATACAACACCTCTTATTTCCGGTCAGGCGCTTTTCCAATTAAGCTATTAGAGGGATCAGACTAAGAACCAGTGTTGCCAGATTGGGGATTTGATCCCTAGATTTAGGGATTTTTAAGCGTCTCAGGGATGGAACTAGGGATGTGAAATATTTAGGGAAAAATTTAGGGATTTCAAGCAAGAGCATTTAAAATATTTATTTCCAAAAAAAGTTCCAAGTTTTAGTGAATTTCAGCTAACAGCATGCCGATTCCCGAAGAATTACCAAAGAACTGACTATTTGTCAATATATTTTTTCGGTTTTATCATTTGCCAAAATCTTACGGTTCATGAACATTTACCTTAACACACACTGCATTGTGCTCTCAGCGCTTGCTGTCGCAGTGTGTACCAACATAAACGTGCGTAAATATTTCAAACTAAAACAATTGAACTGCTGAAGTTTGACATTCTTTTTGGCAACTTTTAGTTGAGAAATAAATGTTGTTGGGAATCTAACACAAGGCTCAGTGCATTTCTTACTTCATTCTCGCATGTGGCTCAATTGATTTTTAAAAGTCATGCCACCTGAGCCGAAAAAGCAGTACGCACAGCACTATCTCAAATCGTGGGAGAATGTACAGGAATTAAAAGGTTAGTACACTATGAAAGTTATATTTTTTTCTCTTTTCTCATACTCAACGTAACTGAATTTTTGGAAAACTTTTTTCGCTTCACGTTT
>NC_046660.1:130104236-130111434 GCF_010883055.1 Belonocnema kinseyi | reverse complement strand
TTTTTTTTTCTTGATTCGCAGATCTAGGGATCTCAGTCAATATCTAGGGATAAATGAGGTTCGAGTAGGGGATAAACCGTTCCGACCATCTGGCAACACTGCTAAGAACTCCTAATTCAAAAAAATAACGCTAATTTTGAGCTACATATTAATGGCACAAGGAATTATTTCAAATGAAAATGTCATATCAGCGAAATGTTACCTTACCGACAGTAGACAACCATCAAAACTACCAAGGCAGAAAATCTACAATATCGATCAAGTTAGAATCTTTAATGACATAAAATGCTTAGCGCCTTAATCAGAATAGATTGGAAATAATATTTTCAAATTAAAATTAAACTTATTTCTTAAAAAAAAGATCCTACTCCTTCTTCAATCCATTGGGAATAGAACCAGAGAACTATTTTTAAATTATTTAAAAAAAATTATTTTCCATCTAGTCTCATTAAGACGTTAAGCATTTCATGTTATTAAGGATTCTGAACTTGATTAATATTGTGGATTTTCCGCCTTTATAGTTTAAAGGGTTTTCTACTGTAGGTTAGGTAACCTTTCGCTAATGATATAACAGGTACTTTAAAATAATTACTTGTATCATCAACACCTACCTAATAATTAGCGTTATTTTCTTGAATTAAGAGTTCTTATTCTGTTCCCTCTAATAGCTTAATTGGAAAATCACCTGACCGGAAATTAGAAGTTTTTTGGTTCGATTCCCAATGGAGTGAAGAACAAGTAGGAACTTTTTTTTAAGAAATAATTTTAATTCTAATTCGAAAATATTATTTTTCATCTAGTCTGATTAAGAATTTAAGCATTTTATGTTACTGAAGATTCTTTACTTGATCGATATTCTGGATTTTCTACCTTCATAGTTTGGAGGGTTGTTTACTGTCGGTAAGGTAATATTTCGCTGATGTTATAACAGGTTCATTAACAATAATTACTTGTACCAATACACCTAGCTAAAAATTAGAGTAATTTTCTTGAATTAAGAGTTCTCATTCTGATCCCTCTAATAGTTTAATTGCAAAAGCACCTGACCGGAAATCAGAAGTTTTGTGGTTTGATTTCTAATGGAGTGAAGCAGGAGTGGGATCTTTTTTTCAAGAAATAACTTTAATATTAGTTCGAAAATATTTTTTTCCATCAAGTCTGATTAAAAATCAAAGCATTTTATGTTATTGAAGATTCTTAGCTTAATCAATATTGTGGATTTTCTGCCTTCATACTTTGGAGGGTTGTCTACTGTCGGTAGAGTAACATTTCGCTGATGATATAACAGGTTCATTTCAAATAACTAGTACCAATAACACCTAGCTAAAAATTAGCGTTATTTTCCTGAATTATGAGTTCTTATTCTTATCCCTCTAATAGCTTAATTGGAAAAGCACCTGACCAGAAATCAGACGTTTTGTGGTTCCACTCCCAATGGAGTGAAGAAGGAGTCGGATATTTTTTTCAAGAAATAATTTTAATTTTAATTTAAAAATATGTTTTTCCATCCATTCTGTTTAAGAATTTAAGCGTTTTATGTTATTGAATATTTTTAACTTGATCGATATTGTGGATTTTTTGCCTTCATAGTGTCCGAGGGTTGTCTGCTGTCGGTAAGGTAATATTTCGCTGATGATATAACAGGTTTATTTAAAATAATTACTTGTATCATTAGGGCCTAGCTAAAAACTAGAGTAATTTTCTTGAATTAAGAGTTCATATTCTGACCCCTTTAATAGTATAATTGGAAAAGCACCTGACCGGCAATCAGAAGTTTTGTGGTTCGATTCCCAATGGAGTGAAGAACAAGTAGTATCTTTTTTTCAAGAAATAATTTTAATATTATTTCGAAAATACTATTTTTCATCTAGTCTGATTAAGAATCTAAGCATTTTATGTTATTGAAGATTCTTAGCTTGTTCGATATTGTGGATTTTCTGCTATTAATTTAAGAGGGTTGTCTATGTCGTTAAGGTAACAATTCGCTGATGGTATTACAGGTTTATTTAAAATTATTACTTGTACCACTAACACCTAGTTAAAAAGTAGCGTTATTTTCTTGAATTAAGAGTTCTGATTCTTATCCCTCTAATAGCTTGATTGGAAAAGCACCTGACCGCAAATCAGACGTTTTGTGGTTCCATTCCCAATGGAGTGAAGAAGGAGTCGGATCTTTTTTTCAAGAAATAATTTTAATTTTAATTTAAAAATGTGTTTTTCCATCCATTCTGTTTAAGAGTTCAAGCGTTTTATGTTATTGAATATTCTTAATTTGATCGATATTGTGGATTTTCTGCCTTCATACTTTGGAGGGTTGTCTACTGTCGGTAAGGTAACATTTGGCTTATGATATAATAGGTTCATTTAAAATAACTACGTGTACCAATAACACCTAGCTAAAAATTAGCGTAATTTTCTTGAATTAAGCGTTCTCATTCTGATCTCTCTAATAGCTTAATTGGAAAAGCACCTGGCCTGAAAGCTTAAGTTTTGTGGTTCGATTCACAATGAAGTGAAGAAGAACTAGGATCTTTTTTTGAAAGAAGTAATTTTAATTTTAATATGAAAATACTATTTTCCATCTAGTCTGATTAAGACGTTAAGCATTTTATGTTATTGAAGATTCTTAGCTTGTTCGATATTTTGGATTTTCTGCTTTCATATTTAAGAGGGTTGTCTATGTCGGTAAGGTAACAATTCGCTGATGGTATAGCAGGTTTTTTTAAAAATTATTACTTGTACCACTAACACCTAGCTAAAAAGTAGCGTTATTTTCCTCAATTAAGAGTTCTTATTCTTATCCCTCTAATAGCTTAATTGGAAAAGCACCTGACCGCAAATCAGAAGTTTTGTGGTTCCATTCTCCATGGAGTGAAGAAGGAGGCGGATCTTTTTTCAAGAAATAATTTTAATTTTAATTCGAAAATATTTTTTCCATCTAGTCTGATTAAGATGTTAAGCATTTTATGTTATTGAAGATACTTAACTTGATCGATATTGTGAAATTTCTGCCTTCATAGTTTGGAGTGTTGTCTACTGTCGGTAAGGTAAAATTACGCTGATGATATTAAAGATTCATTTAAAATAATTACTTGTACCATTAACATCTAGCTAAAAATTAACGTTATTTTTTTCAATGAAGAGTTCTTATTCTAATCCCTCTAATAGCTTAATTGGAAAAGCACCTGACCAGAAATTTGAAATTTTGTGGTTCGATTCCCAATAGAGTGAAGAAGGAGTAGGTTCCTCTTTTAAAAAAATAATAATTTTGAATTTAAAAAAATTGAACTAGGTTTGATAGAAGAAATGACAATTTTTGTTTTAATATTGAAAGTAAAAGCAATAACGACTTTTTGGGCGCTTATTAACTTCTTTTTATGTGTTTTTCAGCGTTCGGGCATCTTTTAGACGCCATATTGGGGCCGTAATTTTGAATTTGAAAAAAATCGAATTTGGATTGAAAGAACAACTTCTTAGCTTTCTTTTGAGCTAAAAATATTTAATGTTATCTCAGATATGAGAAAAATTCATGAGATATTAATGTATTTTCGTAAATAATCTACGAGAATCGTTCAAGAATTGACGAACTCGATGTGCGCGAGTATGTGTAGTCGGAGTTCGTCTGATGAGTGGCTAGAAGTTTTATAAAACCTATATTTTTTGGCCTCGATGGCTGCGCGTATTTATGCATTCTTGATTTATGTTTGGAACCTGATAAACCAGCAGTCTTTCGAGGTTTTGAATCCTCTGATTTGTGAATTTATAAGTTAATATAAATTAATTCGCAAAAATAAAATTTTTCTTTTTTATATGTATGTCTGAAATTTTCATGAACTCTTCGAAGAAAACTTGAAACATTTACGATATATTACATTTATTACGTTATATTACATTACGTTATATATAACATTTCACGTTAGTGTAACTTTTTTAGAATGATCCGATAGGACTTTTGTCAGAGTATTTTGGAAAGCTCTTTTCATGTACATTAAGACTATTAATACGATATATTAAACAAAAATTTTTTTTTTCTAATAAAAATTTAAATTGATTTTGTGAAAAAAAAACATATTTACAAAAAATTCGATTTTAAAAGTAGATTTGTACTCTTTGAAATCATATGGAGAATTAAAAGTGGAACGGAAATGTTTTCTTGGTCAAATTGAAATTTGTGCGCTCATTATTAATGAAATAAAGGGTCTGAGATGAAATATATAACGTAATATATATATATATATATATTTCTGCGCAGATGATCATCTTAAAGAAGTTAAATATAAATTTAAGGCATATTTGACATGACAGTATTTGTGCCTGTGCGCTGCGGAAGTTTAACGTGGTACCCTCGAGCATAAAAATATCAATTGAACCAAGAAAACATTTTCGGCTTACGTTTTATTCTATATGATTTCAAAGAGTATAAAAAAACTATTTTTTAAAAAAGAACTTTTAAAAATTTTTTTTTTCAAAAAGTCAATTTCAATTTTAAATTTTTAAAAAAATTTAGTTTTTAAAACTAATTCGTTATAATACTCTTAAAGTACATGAAAAGAGTTTTTCGAAACACTATGATAAAAGACCAATCGGATCCTGCTAAAAGAAGTTACACTAACGTGAAGGTGAAGAAACGCGTGAAAAATTGAAAAATTCAGGTTCTATGTATTGATAACCGATTGATAAATGAACCTAGGGTTTGATGACTTAATGTCGGTGCACTAGTACTCTAATCCAGTCACGTTTCAGGCCAATTAAAAAATTAACTTTAGTTGGGAACAGTTGACATTTTCTGTCAAATGTATAAGATTTGGTTTCGTACCTACAGGATTGTCGGGAATGAGAAAATGAGGCCATTTGAACTCCCATCTAACAGAACGCTGTTGAACGTTGGGGACCTTCCCAGCATGAAACACCAACCAGCTATGACGCCAGTTTGAAACTAGCCCCCCGCCCCTTATTAATTGAAGTTTCAAGAGAGAGTTGTAGCAACTGTTGTTGTAATTAAAAACGGTAAGGCTACTGTGTAGACCGTATGTGTAAAGCGTAAATTGTAAAAATGCAGTGGAATTGAGCAAATTCCGTTTATGAAAAAAACGACGGAGTTGAAACAAAATGTTTAATAACATTTTTTTAAAGAATGCGCACTTTTTTAAACGAGACAATGAAACTAGGTCTGTTTTAATACCAAAGCATGTTATGAATTGTAGTCATATACATTTCTGGAAACGATCTACAATTTCAGGGACAAGCTCAAATGAAAAGCACGAGATATGTGATGAGAATGTGATCGCCAAAGCCGCAGGAGCTGTAACAAAAGACAAAATACAATCACCAAATTACTGTTGTCGATGCTTTAACCTTTATTTTTGAAAAGTCTGTGCAAAAGTGTGGGGAATATACAAAGACCGAGCGCGAGGTAAATACATAATCGAGCGCAAAGCGCGAGAAAACTATATTAGCGTACGCGAAACGCAAGATAAATATATTATCGAGCGCAATGCACGAGAACCAACTGTCGTGCGTCATAGGTCCGCTTAAACTCGCAAGTGGATCGAGCCGCGCGCGATGAGAGTGAACTCGCGTTGCGGGCAGATTTTTTAAAATTAAATTTTAATATTATAGTGAATGGCTATATTTTTCTTTTAAGGTACATCATTTGATCTTTGAACGCAATTTTTTTTGTGCAATTTGAACAATTTTGTTATTTTAAGTTGTAACTTGTGCAAGAACAATCGTGAGTGTGGCTATTTTACGTTGAAAAATTCACTGACTTCTACAAAAATACGTTCAAAGTTTGAATAATGCTCTTCAAGTGGTAACTTGTTGCCAGCTGTGGTGCTCGACTCTGCTTATGCGAAGAAAATGGAAACAGGTTGAACCTCGGAGCCTTCCAATGCGCAACGCGAAACTCAAAGGCGCGCTTCTTGGTTGCCGAGAGAACTCGCAGCGAGACTGGACGCTATTCGAATTCCTTGCATTGAAGAAGCTCGCGGCGAGCTTCGCGAGCCTTGCCGCGAGCAGTGTAATAACCAGCGGCGGAGTTTGGGCCCCCGAAACTAAGTTTTTTCATTATTCAATTACCTTTTCCCCCACTAATTGCTTGTACATAAATCCGAAGCCCCCGTCGGAAAAAAATCGAAGCCCCTCCCGAAAAAAATCCTGGCTATGTGGCTGGACGAGAAAATTCCACAATAGTTTTTTTAAACATTTTATTCCAAGTTACCAGTATCTTTGTACTGACATGAAATAATTAAGAACGTCCATCAATAAACAACATTTAATAATGTTTTATTGAATCCTTTCATTTTTAAATAATAAATCCATCACATCTGAACAAGCATTTCAACTGTCTACAAAATTAGTTTAATTTTAAACCAAAAATATGCATTACAAACACAAAAGTGAATCAAAATTTAAGAAATTTAAATTAGATTAGAAATCAAATTAAAAATCCTATTTAACGTCCAATAATCAAATTGATGAAAACTCCTATTGAAAAAATTAAAAAACAAGAATCCAAGGACCAAATTTGGACAACAACGAACAAACAAAAATTCCTATTGTAATCTGAAAAAAACCAAAAATGAAAAAAAATCACATAAATATTAAAAAGACGAAAGAAAAGTGAGAAGGCAGCCAGCCACATCCCCTTCCTATTCTTTTTCTTTCTTTGAATGTTATTTTATTGTAATTTGAT
This sequence comes from Belonocnema kinseyi, assembly GCF_010883055.1. NCBI lineage: Eukaryota > Metazoa > Arthropoda > Insecta > Hymenoptera > Cynipidae > Belonocnema > Belonocnema kinseyi. Next base: position 130,104,740 of record NC_046660.1, on the reverse strand, counting down.
GATAATAAAAATAAAAAAAGGAAAGAAAGAAAAAAAGAAGGAAGGGAGTGTGTTTGTCTGTCTTCTCATTTTTCTTTCCTCTTTTTTATTTTTGTCTAAATTTTTTTTATTGATTTTTTCAGATTACAATAGGAATTTTTGTAGTTTTTTTGTTCTTTGTTGTTCAAATTTGGTCCTTGGACCGGCTATAGCTAGAATGAAAATCCTGAAATGAATTTTCCCCGTAGATAGTGGAAGATTTGTACTTCGGCTTAAAATTATATAATTTGAAACATGGAAATGCTATTATGCCGAGTATAGAAACTATTTTCAATCTGTTTATTTAAAAGCAGCAAATATCAATCATATATTGAAAAATAAACAACTTACCGCTGAATTGTCGTAAATAGATTGCATTCTGTTGATGAAAGAAGAAAGGCTAAAGGAAATTAGAGAAGTGATGATAGAGGTAATGGGGATTTATGAAGAAAAGCAGAAGAGAAGGGGAGAGGAATTAAAGAAGGA
>NC_046660.1:130100506-130104136 GCF_010883055.1 Belonocnema kinseyi | reverse complement strand
GAAAGAGGGAGCTCTTCTTAATATTTTGACACCAAAATTATGTCGATACACCTTACCGACTGCGAGTAAAGCCACCCACGCTTTAACTTGACAGACTGTATTTATTAATTTTTTATAAATAAACTTCCAAGTTTGCAATTCTAAATTTGAAGACTTGAATCCCATTGAGTTGAAAATTATTCCTATTTCGTAGTTGAAAATGTTTGAAAATAAAATTTCGAAAGTTAGGAATTTTTATTTGTTTCATTTTCAAAACTCTAATCTACAAACATTTCAATATTTAACGTTTTGAAACTTTTCTCTTTTTTAAATTTCAATCTGAAGCTTTACAAAATTTCAAGAGATTGCAAAAGATTTTCCAAGATTTTAAATATTTGAGAATGTTTTGAAAGATGTCAACGAATTTTCAATTTATTTTTATAATTTACAGAAATTTCTAAGAATCAAAAAAATTTTTGAAGGCTTTTTTTAAAATTCGAAAGTAATTAAGAAATACTAAAAAAAAGTCCTAGGCATTTCAAAAGATTTTGAAGGATTTGGACAATTTATGAGAATTTTAAAGACTCCAAGGAATTGTCATTAATTAAAGTAATTTAATATCATATTTTGAAGGATTTGAAATATTTCAGGTAATTGTAAAATTTTCAAGAAATTGTTATGAGCTTAATAAACATTTCAAGAAATTTCTAAAGATTTTTAAGGATTTTAAATATTTGTGAATGTTTTAAAAGATGTCGAGTAATTTTCAATTTATTTTTATAATTTCAAGGAATTTCAAAGAATTTTCACAGAGTTATTTAAAAAAATTCCAAAGTACTTTAGAAATCTTTAAAAGGTGTTTAGGTGTTTGAAAACATTTTGAAGGTTTCGAAATACCTGAGAGTATTTAAAAAGGTTCCAAAGAATTTTTAATTGATTACAGCAATTTAATGAGATTTTAAAGGATTTCAAATATTTCAAGGTAGTTTTAAAATTTCAAGGAATTTTCAAGAGCTTTAAAAAATTTCAAGAGATTTCTACAGATTTTTAAGCATTTTAAATATTTAAGGATGTTTTAAAAGATGTCAAGGAATTTTCATCCCATTTTTCGAATTTTAAGGAATTTCAAAGAATTATAAAGAAGTAGTTCAAAAATCTTTTAAAAAAAGGTCAAGGTATCTCAAAATATTTTGATGGTATTGCAATATTTGAGAGTATTTTAAAATGTTCCAAGGGATTTTCAATTGATTACGGTAATTTATTATGAGATTTTAAAGGATTTGATACATATTAGGATATTTTACTAGATTCCAAGGAGTTTTCAATTGATTTCAATAATTTAGAATGAGATTTAAAAGGATTTAAAATATTTAGGGTATTTTTAAAATTGCAAGAAATTTTCAAGAGCTTTGTAAAATTTCAAGAGATTTTAAAGGATTTTAAATATTTTAGGCTCTTTTAGAACATTTCAAGGAATTTTCAAATATTTTCAATAATTTAAAGCAATTTAAAAGAATTTTAACTATTTTTTGTCAATTTTTCTGGTTGAAAGTGGAACTGCTTTGTTAAAAATTTAGTTTTCTTTTGGTTGATTATTTATCAATTTAGTTTGCAAAATTTGTTTTCTGAAAACTTAACTATTTTGCAGAATTTTTTTTTGGTTTTGTTTAAAAATTAATTTCTTTCAACTACAAGAAAATTATACTTCGTGGAAAATAAACTTCTTGTGTGCAAAGTTCATGTATTTGATTAAAAATGCCTGTTTTTCTTATACAATTCAGCCTTTTGATTAAAAATTTAACGTTTTGTTAAAAAATTTTAATATTTTGTTTAAAAAAAATTTAGCAAATTTTGTTTGCAGAAAACTTATTGTTTTAGTTGAAAATTTAACTATTGCTATTAAAAGTTAGTCAACTATTAATTAAAATTAATGTTATATTTTATAGTTATAATATTAACATTAATAATATGTACAATAGTAATAATACTCATAATATATACGCCTGAGAACATAACCCCAAAATTGACTCATGCATGAAATGAAGTATCACGCGAAACATTAAATTCGCCAGTTTCTTCCATTTCTTTCAAATGAGGATCGAGGTATAAATAGAAGACCACCGAAGTCTTCCGAAGCTATCAGATCGACAATCATCGTACCGCAAAAAACCGAAGTCGAATCGCGCATTTTCGGCTTACAAACGAACTCACAGTGGTAATCATGCACCTTCTGTTTTGCGGCTCCCAAACGGTAGGTATGGTGGGGGTAAATTTCATCCACGATCTGACAGCTCTGGACCCAGCTATCACATACTCAAGCCACGACCTTCAAAACATACATGCGCGCCATCTACAGCGTTTGTCTCGATCATATTTGAACCACCCTCGTATTTTTCGTTGATGAAAATTCAATTTTTGGTACAAAACAAAGATAAGAGAGCAATAATAAGTGAATTATTTTCTCAAGAATAATTCTTATAAATAATATTACTATTGATAAAACATGTAACTATTTTGTTGAAAACCCGTTTATTTAAGGTAGAAATGTGTTTTATAACGGAAGATTCAAGTATTCACGTTAAAGAGTCATTATTGAAGGCAAAAGTTAGTTTCTTCATTGGAAATTTTAACTACCTTGGTTTAGAAATTGATTTTACGGTTAAAAACTTAACTACATTCTTGAAAACACGTTGCCTCGTTTGATAATTAATTTTCTCCAACGAAAAGTTAACTGCAAGTTTCTATTTGCAAATTTTTCTATTTCAGTTTAAAATTTAACTGCATAATTGAACGAAAATTAATTTTTCTGTTTGAAAATTGAAACTCTTCTCTTCATGATTTGTGTTTTTGGTTAAATAATAACGTTTCGAACAACATATTGAACTTTCTAAATTTTCGAATAAACAATCGTCACGAATCTAACTTTATTTTTGATAATTCATATCTTTTCTGCAAATTTTTTCTTTTTGGTATAAAACGAAGAGTCTCGGTTGAAAATTCAATTCTTTGTTTCAAAGTTAAGGTAAATTTTTGTAAGTTAATTTTATTTTTTACAAATTTAACTATTAACTTAATAAAACGTTCTTCTTGGTTGAAAATGTATTTTATAATTCAAATGTAATTATTGCAGTTCAAGATTCTTCATTTTATTTCAAAAGTGTCAAAGTAAAGTACTTCATTAAATGTTGTACTATTTTGTTAAAATTTCAGTTTATTGGTTGAGGGGCTTGAATATTTGGTTGAAAAACTCTTTTTTAGGTTATATTTTACTTTTTAAGTCACAATTTAACCATTCCATTTTTGTTTGAAAATTGAACTATTGAAGTTTTTATTTAGAATATATCCTACATATTTGGTTTGTAAATGCAACTGTAGGAAGGAAAGTGTAATTAAATTCTTAAAAATTCATATAATTAATAGAAAATTTCACGATTTTGTTAAAAATTAGTCTTTTGGATTAAAAATTTAGTAGTTTTCGTAGAAAATTCATCTTTCTTGGTTGAAAATTCAAAAGTCTTCCAACTATATCATCTGTTTGTCAAGATTTTCTTATTCTTCTTCTTTATTCATAATGTGTCCCCTAAGGGTTTACATGACTTCCATTCCTTACAATCTTTCCGTTTACATCTATATATTTTTTACAATCTTATC
>NC_046660.1:130098175-130100406 GCF_010883055.1 Belonocnema kinseyi | reverse complement strand
AGAAACTATCTCCTACTTGCTTTCCTACCTTTACCCTGCTTCTTGTCTCCCTAAAAATTTCTGATACTCTCTTTATTAATCCCTCTCTTATCCCCTTTTTTACCATAACTTTGTCTATTTCGCCTCGATCTAATGAGTCAAACGCCGCCTTTAAGTCCACGAACATTGCTAGCATTGCCCCTTTTTCCCTTTTAATTCTCTTATTTACTAGATAGTTCAGAACGTATATGTTGTCCATTACCCCCATTCCTTTTCTAAACCCTGTCTGATTCTGTGACTCGATCTTTTTTTCTTCAACTTCTATCTTCAATCTCTCCGACAAAATAGTTACATATACTTTATACAGTATTGGCATCAACGTCACCCCCTTATAATCTTTAACCTCCTCTCCCTTGCCTTTCTTTACTATTGTTATAACGACTCCTTCTTTCCATAACTCTGGCCACCCCTCTCCTCTCCATACTCTATTACACATTATCCATGCCCATTCCTCTAGTTCCTCCCCTCCATATTTCCATACTTCATTTGGGATCTCATCTATACCAGGTGCCTTTCCATCCTTCATTATTCCTAAAACTTTAACTATTTCTTCCCTTGAAATTTCCTCTTCCTCGTCTCTTTCTCTACCATATTTTCCTCCCTTTACAACTTTTCTCTCTACTCCTCCTAGCAAATCAAAAAAATATTTCTTCCATTCTATCATTTCAATATCTTGGTTTACTCTTTTTCTTCTATTCCTTTCTCTATTTACTACCTTCCATACCTCTTCTTCCGTCCTAGCCCTCTCCGCCTCTTCCTCAAACCTTTTATTCTCTTCCTCTTTCTTTTGATAACACAATTCAGTATACTCTTTCTTTTTTTTCCTATATTCTTCCCCATTACTTTTTTCTTTTCTCCATTTTCTTAATTCGTTTCTGACCTCCTTTCTTTTCTCTTTGCAGTCCTCATCCCACTCACTTCTCTTCCCCCCTCTACTAACTTCATTATTATTTGTGCACTCTAATCCTATTTTTATTTCTCTTATCATTTTTTCCATCTCCTCGTCCACATTTCCCTCTCCCATTTTGATATTTCTTATTTTTTCTCTAAACTGTTCTTTTCCTTCCCTTGACCAATCCCCTTTTCCTACACTTTTTACATTTTCTCCCCTTTTACTCATATTGCTATTCCTTTTTTGTGCCTCTAATGTCCATATTAAGGGAAAGTGATCCGAATCAATATATTCTCCTACTTCTAGTTTCTTAACCTTCTCTCTTACCTCATCATCCACTATCACATAATCAATTACCGTTCCGCTTTCACTTCCTGAGCGTGTATATTCTCCTTTTTCATCCCCTTCTATATTTCCGTTTAAGATATACCATCCCAATTCCTCCAAGCTCTTTAACAACTTTTTTCCCTCCCCATTTAGTACCTTATCTTTGGATTTTCTTCCTTTCTCTTCTCCCCATTCCCTTCCTCCTCTGTCTCCTGTTCTCGCATTGAAATTACCACCTATCATCATCCTAATCTCTTCTTTATTTTCTTCAATCATTTCTTTAATCTCCTCTGCTTTTTCCTGCATATCACCGTTCACATAAATCCCCACTACCTTCCATTTCTCTCCTCCCATCATAGCCTCTTCTACTATGACTCCTTCTTTTTGTTCATTCCTGTCTTTTTTATCTTTCCCTGTTATACATTCATTCCTTACTCCCATCACCATTCCTCTCATTGCTCTTCCCTTTTTATTCTTCCTCTTTGAATTTTGCACTTTCCATTTGTAACCACTTGGTAACCTTCCCCTTACTCTTTCCCATCCCTTTTCATCTAACCACTTCTCCATCATTATGACTAGATCCCATTGTGTCAAATTTCTCATAAACTCCTTATCCTTTCTCTCTAATCCTGCTATATTCCAGTAACAAATCTTCCATTCTTCCCTACTTTCGTTTCTCATCTTTTTTTCCTTCTTACTATTTCTTATTTTCCTATCTCCCGCTCCTTCCTCTTCTAGTTTCCCTGCACCTCATTTCTTACTATCTCTTCCCGTTCTTCATCCCAATCCCACCATACTCCATCTACCTGAATTCTCCCATACTCAACCCGTGTTCTCTTTCCCTTTTTTCTTTTCTCTTCCGCTATTTTCTTTAATTTATACTGCATCTTCCTTTCTACCCATGTCAAATCATCCTCTATTCTCTCCGGACTACCATATAATAGCCCCTTCTTTGTCATCACCTCCCTCTTAT
>NC_046660.1:130077038-130098075 GCF_010883055.1 Belonocnema kinseyi | reverse complement strand
GCCCAGAGGTCGGATTCACCGGAAAAATGTCCACGAAGCTCGTCATCCATTTCAGCCATATCTTTAGGCTTGAGAGAAATCTTGGTGTTGATGTTTCTCCGGGTCGTAAAGCATCACTCTTCATCTATTGGATGCCTGCCCGCGGTTGGATTTAGTGTCGCCTCTCTTTCTTTGTTGCCGGCTTGTTCTAGCTGTGGTAGAGTAGGCGTTCCGCTTACATAGCCCCTTTTACGGAGTAATTCAGCATGGTTTCGCAGACGTTGCTGCGAAAAGTGCGATAGCTCCGGGTGTTTCTCGCACCACAGAGCATGCAGCCGTGCCATGTAACCCCGTTCATGGGCCACACTCGCATCGTAGCAGTCTAGCAAGTCGTGATTCAGTGGCTCCGTCCACCCAAAGGTCACGAATTCCCGCTGATCCATCGCATTGAATCCATTTTCATTGGCTCCCTCAGCTCTAGATTGGTCGGCATTGTTGGCCGACCCATTGTCGGGAGCCCTGCGCGTTCTGTTGTTTTGAACCGCACTTACTACAACTATGTTTGGTGTTGTCATTGTTGTTCCCACGAGAAGCTAGGGAGAGGGGTTCGTCTATCCTTGTAGAGCCCCGCATGCAAGGATAAGGCTGCTTACTCTGAGAGGTCGCCTGGTATCCCAGAGTCACCGTTCTAGATACCTCACCCAGGTGCCATTCAGCTTTCGGCACGGTTTTCACACCTCCGCTGGGGGGGTTATTTCCTTCGGTACCACCCCTGGACAATTGTCCGCGACTGCCTATTTATTTTTGTAACCATATTCAGCAGAAACCCTTGGTACAGGGACCCTCTATCCGCAACCCGAGGACGCGTTCGGTGGCTTTGTCATAGGCCCTTCGGTTTGATTCTAGAGGAATCAAAACCGAACCGAATGGTAAATATGTAATAGCAGTAATATCCATATTTTGTACACCTGGAAAACAAAACCTGAAAATCGACGCATGCATGAAATTAAGAATCGAGCAAACCATCCAAATCGCCAATTTCTTCGATTTCTTTGAAATGGAGAGCAAGATATAAATAGAAGACCACCGAAGTCTTCCGAAGTCTTCAAATCGGCAATCATCGTACAGCAGAACACCGAAGTCGAATCGTGCATTTTCGGCTTACTTACGAACTCAAAGTGGTAATCATGCACCTTCTGTTTCGCGGCTCCCAAACGGTAAGTATGGTGGGAGTAAATTTCATCCACGATCTGGCAGCTTTGGCTAGGTCCCTTACGAACAGTGTGGCATCGTTTTCGTCGGGAGCGCATGTTTCACGCGCGTGCTGCGACCATGAGTGAACGTCAAGTGCCGACCGCCGTTGTGCAACGTATTGTCATTCGTTTTTTAGTGCGGGAATGCGTTAAAAACACGGAAATTTTTCTGCGTTTGATAAATCAGTTCGGTAGTGAGTGCCTGAGTAGGGCTGCCGTGTTTAAATGGGCCAAAGCATTTAAGGATGGCCGCGAAACCGTCAAGAATAAGCCGCATGATCATCGACCGCGAACCAGCATGACACCAGACAACATTCGCCGCGTATAACAAATGATTTTGGAGGACCGTACGCGCGCCCTCATACCGCGCGTCTCACGTTCGATACAATATCGGAATTGGGGTGAGAGGTACTAGAACACCCCCCCTACAGGCCAGATTTATCACCCTGCGATTACCACATGTTTGGACCACTGAAAGAATCCCTCGGAAGTCAAAGATTCAACACCGACGACGAGGTAGAGGAGATCGTGCGCGCATGGCTATCCGAGTTGCCCAAGGAATTCTTCGATACCGACATCAAAAAACTTCCTGAAAGGTTGGCAAAACGAGTAACTTGTGAGGGGAGATACCTAGAAAAACTGTAAATTTTTTCGATGGTAAATAAACGTGTCAGAGTATTTGTCTCGATCATATTTGAACCCACCTCGTACTTTAATTCTGTCAACTAAACTACAGAATTTTCGATCAGAAACATGAATTTCTAACCTAGTATTTGTATTTTTAATTTAACTCAAAAAGTTAAATTTTTAATTAAAAACGGAATAGTTAAAATTTCAGTTTCAAAAATTAATTTACGACTACACAAGTAAATTAAGGGCATGTGATACTTCGTTGTGTGGTCAATCGGGTACAGTTCCGTCGGTTCCTGTCGGTAAGCAATCTAGAATAATTATGGTGTAATAAACTATCTTACCAGCCTAGCTGATAATGTAGATAGATAAATTTTGAAATTTTCGGCGTAGAGGGCGTACGAAACAGCATGAAACTTTGAAACTAATGTTCAATTTTTCTCTATTGGGAAATTATTTATGAAATAAACTTTTTTGATTGCCTACAAACAAGGTTAGTTCCGGGAGATTAGTTACTATGTTTATTTGCATGTCCAAAGTTTTCGGCCAAAAATATTATGTTGTTTGGAAGTAACGCACAGGAGAATTGTAACATGCATAACCTCCAAATATACACACGTTGTTAGCAATATCAAACAATTTTTTGAAAAAAAGCAAAAATAAAGTGTGCGAGGACGTCCGTTAGCATGTTCGCTATCATTTCTCAAATTTTTAAGAAAAATATTGATTATTCTAGAAAAAAGCCGTCGGAACCTAAAACTGGTAAAATCGATACTAATTCCTAAGAGCTATGCAAATTAATCAGATTTTGATGAATTAAAACTTTTTCGATTTAAACCAAAAAAAAGTGTGTGGGGACGTCCATTAGCATGGTCACTGTCATGTCCCAAATTTTTAAGACAAAATATTGATTATTAAAGAAAAAAGCCGTCGGAACCTAAAACTGGTAAAATCGATAATCTTCTAAATATCGCATGCCCTTAAATAATTCCATTATCTTAAATGTTTTATTTATACACATTTCTTTTATTGTACAGTTCTTGCAAATACTCTAGCGTTTAAATAAAACAATTCCCAATGAGAGATGGTTTGAACTGTTATTTTAAACGCTTAAAATTCGAAACTGTTCCACTGTCAATATGTTTATATAATTTGTTCTTAAAATTAACAAATGTTAGTGCATGAATAAATTCGTTCTGGGTTTGCCCCTGATTCTGCTATATGAGCGCCCCGTACAAAGAAACTTTTCTCCTCCTCGTTATAATTCAGCCTTTGGATCTTGGGAACGGTTCAAGTATCGAATAGCGCATCTATGATACGAGAAGACGCTCGCTAGTGATGAATTCGACGTCATTTCTGCCTGCAGTTCGGCTCGGCGAGCTTCGCCGAGTTCGCGTGTTCACGGAGAAGCTTGCATCTGTCAATCTCGAGTTTCCCGGTGGTCTCTCGGCCACTCAGTCTCTGTTCTCGCGAAGCTGGCGAAGTTCGCATCGAGCATCCTCGCTCGTAACGCTCAGAAAATATAAACAGGCGAAGAGTTGGCGAGGAGCAGATCTTACGCTCTTCACGCATGTCACTATCAGTCCCTGATTTAAACTCCGTACACTTATGTATTTTGATGCGCTGATTACGAATATCCCTGGCGGACCGAAGGAACTGAATAGAGCCTCCACAACGTACCCGTAAAGACCCCATTGGGCCCCCATTCGGTTCCTTTTGAAAAAACTAAAAAAAAAAACAGCAAAGTCAACTTTTAAATTTTTGAAATTCGGATTCTACGTTAAAATTTGCATTAGAAACTCACGGAGTAATCGCAATACTTTTTCTTGCAGCGTTAAAAGCCTTTGAAAATAAAATACCTGTCATTTACATGGGCCGAAGGTGCCTTCAAGTGCTTCTTCTTTTAGTAGCAGGTAATAAGCGTTCGGTCGGTAAGTTTAAGAATTTTGTCTGGATGCTAGCGCCACGAAGTGGAAACCTCGACAACAACACTGCGATGCAGTTGAGAAAGAAGTTTATTTTTAAACTTCAAGCGCAACATACTACTTGATCTATTATGGATGCGCTTAAAGTCACTTAAGTAGAAATTAATTTCATTTTCTTAAATTTGTAACGTTGAAAAAAAAGTATTGCGATTTCTCCGTGAGTTTCTAATAGAAAATTAACGTAGAATCCGAATTTTAACAGTTTAAATGTTGATCTTGCTGTTTTTTTTTCATTTTTTAAAAAGGAACCGAATGGGGACCTAATGTGGTCTTTACGGGTACTTCGTAGGGGCTACTTTCGGTTCCTTCGGTCTGCCAGGGATGATAGTGACAATTTGCGGAAATTTGATTTTCATGGTGAAAACATAAAAAAAACTATATAAAATCAGATGTTTATGCGTTTATCTCAAATGATATGCAAAATTTGAAAAAAAAAAATTTAGATCAAAGTGGTAGATTGTATTAAAATACATATTTTTTGTTCTGCGAAATTTTTTTTTACGAATGAAATTTTCCGAGAAAATCATCTCTTTATTATGATATCCATCGTATCTCCACTAGTTTCGGTTTGATACCTACTTACGCTCTTCACCACGGGAAGTTTGGAGTATTTTTAAGAGTTTTTTTTATGTTTTATATATTCTTTTCATTATTTCCTTTTTGATTATTATGATTTTTTTATTATGTGCCTGGTCACAGAAATAATGTAAACCCCCCACTCCTTTTCCAACGTCTCTTGCGGTGAGGCACCCCTGTGACTGGTCACGGAAATATCGTAAGGTCCCTACTACCCCTTTTCCAATGACTCCTGGGGGCGGCAAGGTTCCGTTGTGATTGGTCACAAAAATAATGTGCCCTACCACTACCCTTTTCCAACGTCTCGTGGAGACTGGAAGGCACATCAGTGATCGGAAATCGATGTATCTCCAAATTTCGCAGAAACTATCTCTCAGATAAAAAACAGCATAGACAATCCATCTTCCAGGTATATTTTCGTCAACTATTGAACAAAGTTTTTAAAAAAATAAGTCCAAAATATTCCAAAATGGCGGAGTCAATCATAATGCACTGGAATGTCTCGCCACCGAAGTAGTAGGACAGCGTACACGATAGCGTCAGGAATTCGTAACGGAAACCGAAATAATCATAATTTTCTGAATTTTGATACTTTTTTACTCTATATGAACCAAAACAACCTAATAAAACCGGATATCAATGAAAATTTCCATTGTTCCAACCAAAACTACGATTTTTGATGAAATTTTAAAAATATTTGTGCTTATAAAAATATTAAAAATGGAAAAAATCATTTATATTTTTGTTTAATTTTAAGGAGTTTTGAATGCTTTTCAAAATGAAACTTGAATGAGGTCATTATATTGAATAGTTTTTGAGAAGTCGTACACTGCGGTTCGGAAAATATGGTTTTGACAAAACACGCTTGAAAGTTTCAATAAAGTACAACTTTATGATTACACAACATGCAGCGATGAAATTTTGATTAGCTACTTAATGTCCATATAATAATATCCAGCTTTCGGATACATCTTTTAGGACGACGAGAAATCAGTAATAAAAGTCGAACGCTTAGCCGCTTAGACAGGCATGTGTACATGCGAGGCGAGCAGCGTGTCTCGTCGACACGGTTTTAAGGGTCTGACCCCCTTAAACGCATCTGCTTTCAATTTAGAAACTCAACATCTCAGAGGTAAATTTTTATTATTTGTTTATATTGAAAATCGCCCTTTTAATCTTCATTTGCAACTGAGCTTGTTCTAGTTTTAGTTTCCTTTCACTTTGAAGTGCACTTTCGTTGGAAATGCTAAAAAATGAATTTCCGGCGAGTTCAAACGATTGTTAACACGCCCGACCACACAACACAGAGACCCACTTCTTTAGAGGGCTAAAAAAGAAACTAAACAGTTTTAAATGATTTTTTTAGACTGGTGGCACTGGCGTATTCTAAGCAACGTTAAAGTCGTTTCTCGGCGCACCGGAAACATCCAAGTTTCGTCACTGCGAGTGCTGCCTACAATTACTTGATTGGGTCCGCCTATATGCACATAGTCAATAAATTTCGGCTTAAATTATTCTAAACGCTGGCACTCGGTTCAATTCCTAGGGAGTGGGCTGAAAGTCTAACTCTTCTAAAACCCAATCAAGCAACAATAAAAAAATCAAGAACTAAGAATTCCCCAAAATAGAATTAGTTTAGACGCAAAAAAGTCGCTTAATTGTTAATATTTTGGTTATTTTTTAAAATCCTTATCAGTTTTTGTGTGAATAATTTTTTTAACAAGTTCATTCTTACCCCTTTTACCTCTTGTACTTTTATCTTAGGAGAAACCGTTTGCAATTCACAGCGTTACAGAAAATTTTTTTTTTACCCCTCTGATGGCACACATTTTCTGGCGTCCCGATCTTGGTGCACTGAGTGTGGAGACACCCATAACATATTTGGGAGATAAAAACTGTTTAAAATACACGTTTTTCAACATTTATGGTGTGAATCGAAATCTTCAGAATGTCAGTAATACAGCCGTATAATTTTAGTATTGATATCTCAATAAGGTGAAAGACAGTAGATGTTTAAACAAAATAAGTTGCGAAAAATGGCGAAAATCGCAAAAATCGCATTTTGTAATAGTATTTCCTTAAAATTGGGTTAAATAAAAAAACAATTAAAGCGACTAATAAGCCGGAAACGATGCGTGACGATGCTCGTTACAGATTGAGACCATTTTTGCGATCGAATCTCTAAACACAATAATGGCATCTAGCTTGCGTTGATGAATCATCAGATGACAATAAGCTCACACACATCGGATTGCTATTCGTCCAGAAAGTCTCAGCGAAAAAATACATACTTTGACTCAAATCATCGTGTAAAATCATTTTATAATATCGATAAAAATCTTCAGACAGTTGAGGTTATGTTTGTTGTCGGTAACTCCGAAGGCTCTGAAGCAAACTTACCGAAGGGTGTCAACCCTTATCGGCGCCATATGAATATTTCATGCTGTGACGTCAGCTGGCAAGATGTCTACACATTGGGGGCCTACCAATAATACCCATTGCAGGAAACAAAACTTAATTTTTTTTACAACTTTGACAAAAATGATGATTTTATTATTCAATTGAATAGATTCAAAGAAATAAAGAATCATGTAATTTATGTATATATTTACAAATTAATATTTCTAATTTTTTGATAAAATAGATTATTTTTTTATAGAGGAAGCTGGAAAAGTGGTTCAAGATTTGGTCAATCAGTCTTTCGTGACTAGTCGCTAAAACTTATTTTTTTAAAGGGCGAGCCGGAAAAGGGGTTTGAGATTTGACTAATCACTCATCTGTAAAAGCCGCTGAAGCGTATTTTTTCAAAGGAAGAGCTAGAAAAGAGTTTTGAGATGTGACAAATCACTATTTTGTGACCATTCACTAAACCTTGTTTTTTTAAAGGTGGAACTGGAAAATACTTTCAAGATTGGACTAATCACTTTTCTGTGACTAGTCGCTAAAACTTTTTTTTTAATGGGTGAGCTGGAAAAGGGGTTCGAGATGTGACCAATCACTCTTCTATAATCAGTCGCTATGACTAATTTGTTTAAAGGGGGAGCTGGAAAAGGGGCTCAAGATTTGATCAATCAGTCTTTCGTGACTAATCGCTAAAACTTATTTTTTTAAAGGGCGAGCCGGAAAAGGGGCTTGAGATTTGACTAATCACTCATCTATAAAAGCCGCTGAAGCGTATTTTTTCAAAGGAAGAGCTAGAAAAGGGTTTTGAGATGTGACAAATCACTGTTTTGTGACCATTCACTAAACCTTGTTTTTTTAAAGGTGGAACTGGAAAAGACTTTCAAGATTGGACCAATCACTTTTCTGTGACTAGTCGCTAAAACTTTTTTTTTAATGGGTGAGCTGGAAAAGGGGTTCGAGATGTGACTAATCACTCTTCTATAACCAGTCGCTATGACTAATTTGTTTAAAGGGGGAGCTGGAAAAGGGGCTCAAGATGCAACCAATTACCCTTCTGTAGCCAGTTGCTGAAACTAATTTTTGTATAGGGGGGGCTGGAAAAGGGTTTCAAGATGTTATCAATCACTTTTTCGTGACCAATCGCCATAAGGTATTTTGTCAAAGAGGGAGCTGAAAAAGGGGTTTGAGATGTGACCAATAACTCTTCTGTGAAAAGTCGCTAAAACGTATTTTTTTAAAGGGGGAGCTGGAAAAGGATTTCGAGATATGACCAATCCCGCTTCTGTGACCAGTCGTTAAAACGTATTTTTTTAAAGGTTGAGCTGCAAAGGGGATTCGTGATTTGACTAATCACTCTTCTGTGACCACTTGCTAAAACGTAATTTTTTGAAAGGGGAGCTGAAAAAGGGCTTCGAGATGTGACCAATCACTCTTCTGTGGCCATTTGTTAAAATGTATTTCTTTTAAAGGTTTTCAAAGTTTTTAAACAATGCTAATTGAGCTATCGGACAATTGAAACTTTTTTTCACCAAACTTTGTATGGCTTATAACGAATATTTCACACCCGCGTTTCTCGAAAACGACAGAAAAATTACAATTGTCGTTCTCCCCTTGTTAGTGCGTTTGTTGCTCTTGAATGTAGGTCAATTTGTGTACATATTTACAAATTAATATTCCTAATTTTCTGATAAAACTGGGAAATTTAGTTAAAGTAGACAAAGATTTTGCCGTAAAAGAAGGTTCCTTGATGTTAAAATTGGACGGATTGAAACATTCATGTCCGGCAAAAAATATCGGATCTATATTCAAAACGATAATTTAAATGAAAGTAAATATTCTATTCCTGCAAAATTTCTGGACGAATAGCCGTTAGCTGTGGGCAGGCTATTTGTCCGAAATTCTGGATGAAAAGCCGTTCCGAGACAGGTGGGCTATTCCACCAGAATTAGTTAGCGTTAGATTAAATAGTCACGAACGCAAGTAAGGTTCCAGTAGGGAATTGTCCAATTTTGTTAAAATGGTTTGCGCTATAATCTTATCATGGATTGTGCGATCGCAAAGTATAATTGAGCTGCCGGATCGAAGAAGGGCACATAAACTTATTTCGCCGGGAGAGGGGAGGCCCCTGGAAATTTTCAAAAGCATTTTCGTTTTTTTATCTTTAAAGAATATAACTAGACGTAGAATTTCATTGCGCAACTTTTCTCTTTTAGCAAAAAAAGTTGCAGCTTTTTTATTTATCCAATTAATGTAAAAAACTGGCTTTTCTGGAAAAATCAATTTTAATATATTTTTCACTTTAACTCGTGCTCAGTCAGCCAGTTTTTAAGATTCTTGAGGAAAATTTTCAGCGAATGTAGTTCGAAATGTCCTTCGACTGATAGACCAAAAGAAAATAAAAAATTTATTTAAAAAAAAATAATTGGTAATTTTTTTCTGATGCGGTTTGCTTATCGGACATCTTTAACATCCAACGTTTCGTTTATCGAGCGAATTTGAGCAACAAAAAACTGTTAACAAGAAAGTTGTCAACAACAGTACAAAGAAGTTTTTTGGAAAATTTTAGCCCAATGGAATTGATATTTCAGAAATTATTATCGTCTTAAGCCGGTAGCGGCTAGGCGACTCGCGCGCAGGCTAATCAGGAAATATCAAAAAAGTATTATGCATAAATAAATATTAGTGCATAATGCACAATAATTTATTCATTTAATATTATGTACAATAAAATGGTTTTTTATTTTCAAGGCAAACTGTAAAAAAGTAAAAGAAAACATAAACGTCTAATTGTTCAGATTGAACGGATTCTTAAATTCTGCGAATTTTTTAATGCTAATCAAAAAAGTTGTTATGATAATCTTGTAAGTCTTTCAAAAATCAACATTTTTCTTTTTTTGATTTTTTTTCATATCATGCGTGGTTTTTCTTAAAATGTTCATTTTTTTTTATTTATTTTGAAAATGCTCTAACTCTGATTATTTTCTTTTTACAGAAAAAAGTCGAAGAGATAAATTGGTTGAGTTTCTGAGTAGTATGAATAAACGTACATAAAATTTTAAAACCTTAAAAAAATGTGCTTTCACAAATTTTTGGTACGATCAAATTTTGAATTTTCAACTTTTCGACTAAATTAAAAAAGTGGTTATGAAAATCTTGTAAGTCTTTAAAAAATCAAAGTTTTTCTTATTTTAAATTTTTTCATATCATGCGTTGTTTGGCTTAAAATGTTCATTTTTTTTTTATTTTGAAATTGCTCTAACTCTGATAATTTTTGTTTATATAGAAAAAAATCCTTTGTATAAATTGCTTAATATTCTAAGTACTATGAATAACTGTAGATAGAATTTGAAAATCTTAAAAAAATGTGGTTTTAAAATTTTCGAAAAAGCGCTCACTTTTTGAATTTTGATGAAAAATAGCTGATTTAAGAACTTGCTCTTTTTTTAGGCGTTAAAAAACTGTGCTAAAGCAGAATCCAATCTGATTTATTTTTTGAAAGTTATCGTGCCTACAGAATACAGACTACGAACAGATAGACAGACGGACGGTCAGACAAACACCATCGTAAAAATCGTTTTTTCTGACTCAGTGTGTCTTAAAACGTGAAGATTTGATGAAAGCCAACAAAGTGAAATTCCACATAAAAATACTAACTTTTTATTAGGGTGAGAATGTAAAAAAGAAGTAAAAAAAATAGGCTAGCTGTCAATTTTCCAAAAATGTTTGAAATACATACGCTAATTAACACTGAGAAGTTGGTATGTGATGGAAGGCTAATCAGTGTGAAATTTGAGCCAGACTCAACTGTTAAAACGATAAGAAAAAATCTGCCCGCTTCGCGACCACATTTTCATCGCGCGCTGCGCGCGGGACTCGCGGGTTTGAGCGCACCTCGGGCTTTGCGCTTAGTCTTTGTATTTGTCCCACATTTGTGCATAGACCTATTAAAATTAAAGATTCAAGCATCAATAACTGTAATTTCGTGATTGTGAATTCTTCTTTGTTAAAGCTCCTTCGGATTTAACGAACAGATTCTCATGGCGTATCTCGTGCTTCGCACTCGATTTTGTCCAAAATGTTAAATTTGTTACATTATGTTTAACACTTTTCTATCAAACGTATACTACATTTATTCAGATTATTTAGCGATAGACAGTTTTCACATACAACTAATGCACATTCAAAATACAAAAAATACAAATCGCATACAACGCTATAACTCTGGTAATTTAGTTGTTATAAAAAAAATTCATAAACATGAATTGTTCGTATTTTGTGCACTATGAACAACCCTACATAAAAATTTCCAATCTTAAAAAAGTGATATTAAAATTTTTTTAAATGCTCCAAATTTTTTCATTTCTATTTAAAACAGCTGGCTAATGTTACCGTGTTTATAGACTACATCGAAAACGACGATAATGATAAGGACGAAAGACAGAAATCATCGAAATACCGGTTTCTTTGGGAATTAGGGATTCTCGAAAAGTGAAAATTTCAAGAAATTCGCAATTATCAGTTTTCCCATAAAAAAATACCTCCTCATTATGATGAGAATTTAATAATTCAGTATTTCTTATGTGATCAAAAGATGAATTTTCGATTTTTTTTTAATTCTAAAACCTGTTATGATAATCTTGTAGGGTTTTCAAAAAGTAACGTTTTCCTTTTCTTGCCTTTTTTCATATCGTGCGTTGATTGATTTAAAATTTGTATTT
This sequence comes from Belonocnema kinseyi, assembly GCF_010883055.1. Classification (NCBI taxonomy): domain Eukaryota; kingdom Metazoa; phylum Arthropoda; class Insecta; order Hymenoptera; family Cynipidae; genus Belonocnema; species Belonocnema kinseyi. The sequence continues at coordinate 130,086,531 of NC_046660.1, read as the reverse complement.
TTACATTCTCATTATAATAAGAAGGTATTGGTTTCATGTAAAATTTTACTTTGTCGGTTTTCATCATTCTGCTTTGGCACACTTGTCTAAGGCCTAAAAAGAAAGAACAAGTTCGTAAACTAGCTATTTTGGATAAAAATTCAAAAAGTGAGCACGCTTTCAAAAATTCTGAAACCACATTTTTTCAAGATTTCAAAATTCGATGAACGGTTATTCATAGTACTCAGAAACTCAAACAATTTATCCTTATGACTTTTTTCTATGAAAAAAAAATTATCAGAGTTAGAGCATTTTCAAAATAAAAAAAAAAACTAAAATGAACATTTGAAGCCAAACAAAGCATGAAATGAAAAACATGTCAAGAGAAGGAAGACTTTGATTTTTGAAAGCTCTAGAAGATGATCATAACAACTTTTTTAATTTAGTCGAAAAGTTGAAAATTCCAAATTTGATCGTAACAAAAATAATGAAAAATATAAAAATTCCATTTTTTTGTCAAACTATGCAAGATATGAAAAAAATAAATAAGAAAAAAAAATCGCGCGCTCAGGAAAGACCCACAAATTTTTAATGAATCCTTTTCGATAACACACGTAGATTTTGTTTTTAGTCATAAAAAACAAAATTAAAAATTGAAAAATTAAAATTTTTCAGACTAGCGACACAATCTACGAAAAAAATGAAAACAAACTTGTTCATCCAAAAAAGAGCTATAATTTTTTATAGAACACGTAGTTTTTCCTTTATTCGTAAAAAATAACATTCAAAAAAAAAATATCAAAATTTTTTTGAAAAACGTCACAAGGTACAAACTAAAATTAACAGACAAAAAAGGATCGCCTTAAAGGATCTATAAATTTATTATTAATCATTTTTACAAAGGACGAGTACATTTTCCTTCAATTGTAAAAAATAAGATGAAAAATCAAAACATTAAAATTTTGGAGAAAGGTCAGAAAAGACGAAAGAGGACGTAGAATCCTATATAGGACCCATATATGTTCCTGTATTAGACCGTATACATATGTGCAGTCGTTTTTATTTAATCGTAAAAAACAAGATTAAAAAGAAAAAAAATTATAAAAATAAGGAAATAAGAATTAGTATGATGTAATTTCTATGCATATTAGGAATTGTAATGATATGAATTTATTGAAATCATACATGTTTCAGCGCAGCTTAGAATACAGTTTAAAGCAAAATAAGAAAAAAGATTTAAATATAATCATGATAAATAAAATTTTCTCTTTATTTTGCAATTTTTGAATATGAAATCCCAGGCAGAGTTACTTAAAAAACGTATCATATTTGATATAAAAGTGTTGTGTATAATGTAGAAAAGTTGACATTTTGGACAAAATCGAGTGCGAAGCACGATATACGTAATAAGAATGTGTTCATTAAGCCGAAAGAGCTTTAAAAAAGAGAGTTCAAAATCACACAATTACAGCTGTCGGGCCGTTGAACTTTGATTTTAAATGGTGTGTCCACAAACGCGGGAGAAATGCAAAGACCGAGCTCGGAGTGGGATTGTCATCAGTCGCGTCCCGTAGGTGATCTCAAACTCTCGAACTAAGCTCTTTTAACAATGGAGAATACGGAATCACAAAATTACAGTGGTGGATGTATTGAAACTTAATTTCAAAACATTTGCGCAAGAATGTGCGAAAATATAAAGAAATGTACAATCGAGCACGAACCGCGAGAACCAACAGTTGTTATTCGAAAAGTCGGTCCAAAGACATCCAGCATAATACGACAACGACAGGCAGACAGATACCAACCTAAAAACTTTTTTTCCTTCTAAAGAAATCTCAAAACGTTGATATTTGATGGAATCCGCGAAAGTCATTTTTCACATGAAACGAATACCTTCTCATTATGAGAATGTAAAAAGCGCGCGCCCTAACAAAGAAATGTGAAAATCAAGTTTTTAGATCTAGTTTAGCCAAACAATTTTCTTATTAAACATTTTACTGTATCGAGTGCGGTCTTCCACAAATTTATTTTGTTTATTTTTAATGATGTTTTTACAATTAAAATGACAGAAAGACAATGAAGTAAGATTCATTTTTCCTCAAGCAGTGAGTTCGAAAACTTCGAGATTTGATAGGTCCGTCCACTCAGCGCCGCCACCAAGGCAAATTATAAAATGGAATACGCGATATTTTTTTGCTCTTTTTGCTAATTTTATGTTTACAAAAATTTTTTGTATTTTATACTTCGGAGAAAAGGGTGGCAGCGCAAGCAGGACGTCCACTCAGCGCCGCCACCTACGAAAACTCACTTAAAATGATTATAATGCGATAAACTATAAGTGGAGATTTTTTTGCTTTTTTTTGCTCTATGATGACATATATTACGTGTCCCAAAAACTACCCCTAAGTCTTACACAATTACCCCCTGTGATCAAAAACGTTTTCAAAATAGGAAAACTACCTTCAATAATTTGAACATGTTTTAATGCTTCAAATTAATCACATGACACTTGAACATTTCGCCCTCCTTATAATTTCCCCAAAACTACCCTTCCAAGGCACCGAAGTCCCTCAATTGGAAGATATGATCAACTACTGGTCGGGTGTTTAGGGAAAAATGAACAGATGCAATTTGGACACTGCGTGGATCATACTGGAGGAAGCAAGGGCAAGCAATAACCCTAAAATGCATCTGACAAACATCACAGCTTTAGATATTTCAGCCGTCTTGAAAATGTCAAGTAATTGGAAAGCTCCAGGTCCGAAAGTGGTGCACAACTTCTGGTACAAGTGCTTGACGAGTGTGCATCATGCGTCGGCAAGGTGTTTTTAGAAGATCATTGAACACCCAGATCTGATGCCAGATTTTATGCTCCAAGGTACTACGTATATGATACCAAAAAAACCTCAATGATAAAACCTCTCAATAATAGCCTGCCTTCCAACAATTTATAAATGTCTTACGGCTATCTATTGCAGATAAGGTATATTCTCATTCCCATAAGACCGGCATTCTTAAAGAAGAACAAAAAGGATGTTATAAAAACTCACGAGGCTGTAAAGATCTAGTAACAATAGACGCTGTTGCCATGACTCAAGCTCGTAAGCATCAAAGGAACTTACACATGGCACACAATGACTACAAGCAAGCGTTTCTTTCAATGCCGAATGATCATATGCTTGAAGTCTTAAAACTTTACAAAATATGTCCACGCATTATTGACTTTCTAAGCCATGCGATGAGGCTCTGGGGTACAAGAATCAAGTATTTTGATCATGGACAATCAAGAATAACTAGATAAATACGCTTTACGACGGGTATATTTCAAGGAGACTCCTTCAGCGCACTATGGTTCTGTTTAGCGTTGAATCCATTGAGAAAAACACTAAGCAGCATGTCTAATGGGTTCAGAATTCATGATAATGCACATGGTCATCAAGTGACCCATCTTCTTTACATGGATGACCTGAAGTTGTACGCTAGTTCAGCCCAGAAACTGCAGCAAGTGACGATAAAGACAAGCCTCACGACTGCCTTCACTACGAGACTCAGATTGATTATGAAGAGTTTTCTCAACTCTGCAAACAAAATCAGGGCGAGCAACACATATGCCATCCCTGTCCTCACGTACTCTTATGGGATCATAAAATGGTTTAACGCCGATCTTGAAAAGTTAAACAGAATTTTTTGCGTGGAAATGACTACACGCCCTTAAATTTGTTCTCAAATGGGGCCTTGAATATCAGGGCAGAAACTATAGAGGAATTAGAAGTACAATGGAAGCAGAAAGCCATCCATGGCGAGCACCCCAACACGTTAGTTTAAAATGAAGTGGATAGTGAGGTATCTAATATTTGGCAAGGAAATGGTGTTCTGTATACAGAGACGGAAGGATTCGTCATTGCAATACAGGACAAGGTTGTCAGCACCAGGAATTATCGCACACAAGTACTACATTAGGACATGATTGACCGCTGCCGATTAAGTGGAAATACCAACGAATCCATTGAGCACATTATTGATGGTTGTCGCCTAATAGCTCAGAGAGAATATACGCACAAACATAATGATGTAGCGGGCATTATAAATTAATAACATGCCCCAAACCTGGGACTCTTAAAATAATAGATGACCTTCTATAGATAAATTCCAATGCCCGTTTTAGAATGCGAAGATTACATCTTATATTAGGATGTTACTACCCAAGCGGATCATTAAATTCGGGCCAATCGACCTGACATCGTGATGTGAGAAAAAAAAGGTGGAAGAGTCTACATCATCGACATTGCTTGTCCGCTTAACCCAAATTTGCAGTCAACCTATACAACCAAAATCCACAAGTATGGTATAGCGAGTTAAAGCATGAAGTAAAGAGCATATGAAGGAATGTGAATCATGCATCTGTTTATCCCATCGTGATTTCGGCTATAGACAATGTGCACGCAAGATGCACTGAACATCTTGAACATTTAGGAGTCAGCAGGGTATTGGCAGCAGCTCAGAAGGCGGTTTTATTAAACACCTGTCGCATTGTAAGAAACTTTCTTGACCATCAGGAAGTGAGCTACTAAAAATCCGTGGAGTTTCAGATGGTAGCTCTAAGAAAGCATCCATAGGTTACTGTTGTCACCTCCAACGCTCTTTGCCGCTCGTAATTGTATACCTACAACATCATCGCAGGAGGTTTCAACATCGTAATAAATTATTTGAATTAACTTATAACATTCTAATCTCATCAGTCACTTGACTTAGTCCGTGGCTATGATGTATAACCCGGTTTACCCAAGTAAAAGTTTAATAAAAACACTTTGAAATAATCGGACAATGCAGCACAGAAATCCAGCGATTTAAAGGATAGTTCTACCATAACATTTACGGCGTCGGGGCGTTGTAGATGTCAAAATACTGTGTGAGCACAAGTTAGACAGTTGCGAGAATATTTTAACAACAAACGAAATGTTGCACTTTACAGTACCATTTGTTAAGCGGATCTTGACTACACGCCCTTAAATTTGTCTTTAGATGGGTCCTTGAAAATCGGGGCAGAATTCATAGAGGAATCAGAAATAGAATGGAGACAGAAACCCATCCATGGCGAGCACCCCAACACGTTAGATCGAAATGAAGTGGATAGTGAGGCATCTAATATTTAGCTTAGAAAGGGTGTTCTATATCCAAAAACGAAAGGATTCATCATTGCAATACAGGACAAGGTTGCTAGCATCAGGAATTATCTAAAACAAGTGTTACATCAACACGTGGTTTACCGGTGCCAATTAAGTGGAGATATCAACGAATCCATCGAGCACATTATTGATGGTTGTCGCGTAATGGCTTAGAGAGAATATACACACAGCCATAATGATGTAGCGGGTATTATACATCAACAATTTCCCCTAAACCTAGGACTCTTGAAAGATACATTCTATAGATATAGATATAGATATTCTATAGATACATTCCAATGTTTGTTTTAGAAAGTGAAGATTACATCTTATATTGGGATGTTACTAGCCAAACGGATCATTACATACGGGCCAATCGACCTGACATCGTGATACGAGAAAAAAAAGGTTGATGAGTCTACATCATCGACATTGCTTTTCCGCTTAACCGAAATTTGTAGTCAACCTATATAACCAAAATCCACAAGTATAGCCAGTTAAGGCATGAAGTAAAGACCATATGGAGGAATGTAAATCACCCATCTATTCATCCCATTGTGATTTCGGCTACAGGTATAACCGGGTTTACCCAAGTAAATGTTTAATAAGAGTTTAATAATCACACTTCACCTCAGAGGGCCGCGGTTTGATTCCTTTTCCGGTACCTCTGGAAACTTTTCTATGTACCTTTACCGAGGTTCTGGTGGATCGGAACTCACCTTAAGCTGCAGTTCCCTCCATCGCTTACTTGACTGAAGCCGAGTCCGTCAATGCTGGTGTAAAAACCAAGCTTTGTCCAATATGTCGGGGCACACTGCTCTCATCAGATCACTTGATTGCATTATAAAAATGCGTCCGTGACTTATGATTTATACCGGGATAGCCCCGTGTTAAATAATCAAAAAAAGTAAAAATACAACTCTAACCAAAAATGCCTTCTACATGTTGGGCAGTAACCATCTTAAGCCTGTGACAAAAAATAATTGTGTTAAACAATTAATTTTTTTTGTATTGCAGTTGTTCCTGTTTTAGGTTTAATTTTGAATCACATGGAACGTATCGGACCACTAATGTATATTTTATAAAAAGATAAGGGTAGACTATTAAGTCAATGACGTTTTGCACCGCAACAAGAGGCAGCTTTACGACAAAAAAGTGGCAGCTTTGCGTCGCAATATCTATAATAATATAATATAATATGATATATATATATATATCATATTATAGTATATTAGGGGCCATCCATATACCACGTGACAATTTTTCACAACTTTTTACCCCCCCCCATGGACAGCCATGGAATTTGGACAAACACCCCCCCCCCCTGGATTTTGTCTACGTACTTTCCAAATTTGAAATAGTGAAAATTTCACTAAATGAATTAGTGAATGAATGGTTCACTTCTGAAATAGTGATTTTTTGGCTTTTCACTCTGGAATTAGTGGTCTTCTACTGTAAAAACAGTGATAATTTCACTATTTTAAATAAGTGTATTTTATTTCACTATTATTTAGTGGTTTGATTCACTATTTAATTAGAGAAGTCGAGATCGAAGCCGTGATCACGGCTAATGGTGGACTCGCGCCAACCGGCGCTCACGTCGCGTTTGCATTGTTTCCATCGTTTACATTTGTCAGCTACAGAAAATGAGCGCTGTGTTCGTTTTGAAGTTCTGAAATTCAGCTTGCCATTCATTTCTATAAAAATGAATGGGCAGCTGAATTGAGATTTTACTTTAGTAATGACAGTATCAACATAAATTAATTTAATTTTTATATATACATTATAGTTTACTTCTATAACTTGTCTTGTAATAAAGTTTACTGTTGGGGTTATTGTTTGACTCCAGCAAATATTTTATTTAAATATGGATGACAATTTTAAGTGTCGTGGTGTATTGTTATTGGTGATTTTAAATGAATTTATTATTAGATATTGGTTACCCTAAGGTATATGCGTCATCCACGCCGAAATGTCCAATGAGTTTTAAGGCCTAATTGCGGAAGAGTTAGCCAGAGCTCTAAAAGAGAATCAGGACGTCATGATTGATTTTGACAACCTAATTAGTCATTTTCCACTATTTAACAGTAGATACTTTACCTCTCAAAACCTATGAAAACAAAAGAATCTGAAATTTTAGTGAGTACTAAAATGACATCCATAGAATTGTCGCGAGCTCCCGGACTACAAGAAGTCCAAAAAGAGCGATGAATTAGCTAAAAAAATTCGGATTAGCTTATGAACGTGAGTTTAAACATGATTTGGATTTCAAAGGAAAAGTCGTGAAAAAAATTATAATAAAATAAAAATAAAAATCATATCGTGCGCGAGCACAATACAAAAGTTCGAGTATACCTAGAGGTTCTAGAGTATACCTTGTTTCATTTCAGTATATTTTCCACAGATTTAGAGAAATGAGTGTCCACGTGGATTCTAGCCCGACCCCCCCCCCCGGTCCCCTCGTGGTCAAGCGTGGAATTTTGCCATTATCCCCCTTCCCCCCTGAAGTGTCCGCGTGGTATATGGATGGCCCCTTATATTATTATAGATAAAGTATAACGCCAACGTATAGCTCTAAAATATAACTTTAACTAGTTATTAAATTTGATATGATCAGATAATTGACTCATATATGTGTCAAATATATTTTATTCATTTTCATTATAATAATATGATCAATTATCAACAAAATCAGATATAATCTAAACATGCATACAGCCTTTACTTAATTTTAATGTACAAAAAAAAATTTTCCCAGGGTGAATCTACTACTGCGTCTACTACTGGACAGGCTGCAGGTGGCAGATAGCGAATGCTCTAAGTATCATTTCATTAAGATTGTTTATATTTTTTTATCTGTCTTTTTATATCATCTTTTTACTTTCTTATCTTAAATGGAAGGTTTTGGTTTAATGTAAAAATTGAGTTTCGTCGATTTCATCAAATCTAGGTTCGTCCACTCAGCACCACCACCAAGGTAAATTATAAAATGGAATAAGCCATATTTCCTTGTCTTTTTTTTGCTAATTTCATGCTAAAAAAGATTTTTTTGCTCTTCAAACTTCGGAGAAAAGGGTGGCGGCGCTAGCAGGACGTCCACTTAGCGCCGCCACCTACGAAAACTCACTAAAAATGATTATAATGCGATAAACGATAAGTGGAGATTTTTTTCTTTTTTTCTCCATGATGACATATATTACGTTTCCCAAAAACTACCTCTAAGTCTTACACAACTACCCCCTGTGATAAAAAATATTTCAAAATAGGAAAACTACCTTTAACAATGCAAACCTGATTTAGGACTTCAAACTACAATCATATAGTAGTATAGCTATATAATATAACTTAGCAAACACTGTTAGTCGATATTTTTTTCCTTTTTTTTGCTATCTGAGTATATATAATACGTTTTCAAAAAACTACCCCTAGGTCATACATAGATACCCGTCGTGAACAAAAACGTTTCGAAAGTTGAAAAACAACCTTAAAAAATGTAGACATGCTTTAGAGCTCAATGTAGAAGGGTAGTTTTTTGAGGAAATGATAATGAGGGGGAAATTGTAAAGTGTAATGTAATTAACGTTGAGCTCTAAAGCATGTATACATTTTTTAAGGTTGTTTTTCAACTTTCGAAACGTTTTTGTTCACGACGGGTATCTATGTATGACCTAGGGGTAGTTTTTTGAAAACGTATTATATATACTCAGATAGCAAAAAAGAGGAAAAAAATATCGACTAACAGTGTTTGCTGAGTTATATTAATATCCCTGCTTCTTTCATACATATATATGTTACGCTGCATACGCTCGTGTTGACGGATAGTTCCTGGGGAAAATTATGAAGAGGAGGAGATTTTGAAGTGCCATGTAATTAATTTGGAGTTCGAAATTGTTTTTGGATTGTTCAAGGTGGTTTTCCAACTTTTAAAACGTTTTTGATGACGAGGAGAGGGTATGTATGACTTAGGGGTAGTTTTTGGGTAACGTATTATATATTATCGGAGAGAAAAAAAAAAGAGAAAAAAAGATCAAATAATAGTTTCTTTTAAGTTTGATTTTTTTTTTGCTTTTTTCATACATATATAAGTTCTATAGCATACATTCACGTGCAAGATTAGTTTTGGGAACATTATAATGAGAGGCAAATTTGCAAGTTTCATTGTATTAATTTTCAGTCCAAAATCATTTTTATATTGTTCAAGGTGGTTTTTTAACTTTTAAAACGTTTTTAATCAAGAGGAGTGAGTATGTGCCCACGCAAGTCGCTTTTCGATGTGCTTTTCACCAAGCAATGGTTTTTTCATTGTAGGGCGAAACTTTACGTCATTTGCACGAAGATGAGTTCTTATA
>NC_046660.1:130064439-130076938 GCF_010883055.1 Belonocnema kinseyi | reverse complement strand
TGACAAAAACATCATAGTCAAGGAGAATGAAAAAAAAGAGAGGTATCGAGACCTTATAAGGGAGTTGCAACGATTGTACCCGGAATATTCTGTTAAACTGATGGTCCTTATCATCGGCGCTCTTGGAAGTGCCAAGCTTTCACTTGCTAATAGCCTAAAAAGCATCTCTGCGTGTCAACAATATGCTAGAACACTTGCGGGAAAAATGCAGAAGGCGGTTTTCCTTGGGTCGCTCCGTGTTCTTAGGGTCCACGAGGCTTTTGCCGGATCGTCGTATTGATCCCTTTACAGACTGTAACCACCTATCTCATGGTTGTGAGACGTGGTTATGGCTGAAATTTTACCTCGATTTCGCTGGAAGCGGGTGCAATTTTTCAGATTAGCACCCGCCCCCGGCAAAATTCTGCGGTTGTCCTTACGACAAATTTTTAATTATATATACATATATCATATTATATTGTTATAGATATTGCGGCGCAAATCTGCAACATTTTTCGGCGCAAAGCTGCCACTTGTTGCGGTGCAAAACGGCATTGACTTAACAGGCTACCTTTATCTTTTTATAAAATATACATTTTTGGTCCGATACCTTACATGTGATTCAAAATTAAACCTAAACCAGGAGCAACTGCAATACAAAAAAAAATTAATCGTTTAACACAATTAATTTTTGTCACAGGCTTAAGATGGCTTCTGCCCAACATGTGGAAGACATTTTTGGTTAGAGTTGGATTTTTACTTTTTTTGATTATTTAACACGGGGCTGTCCCGGTATATATCATCAGTCACGGACGCATTTTTATAATGCAATTAAGTGATCCGATGAGAGAAGTGTGCCCCGACATATTAGACAAAGCTTGGTTTTCACCCCAGCATTCACGGACTGGGTTGCAGTCAAGTAAACGATGCGGGGACCCACAGCTTGAGGTGGGTTCCGAACCACCAGAACCTCGGTGAAGGTACATAGGAAAATTTCCAGAGGTACCGGCTCAGGGATCGACGGCTGGACCTCTGAGGTGAGGTCCGAGCGTCTAACCAACTATTATTATTACTATTATTAGGGTGGCCTAAAAATCACAATTTAGACATTTCAACGAAATCCTTCACCAAATTGTCCTCACAGGCAAATATATGTACACTTATTTTTTGTTTTTCATAGTTAAAGATTTAAGTTATCACAAGCATATCTATGGCTCGCAACAAGGCTAAAAATATTGAAACTTTTTGAAATTTAATGTTATACTTGATAAGTCATATGAGCTGATGTAGCAAGTAATAAAAATAATTATTGTTTTTTTTTAATGAAAAAACACGTATTCACTGCAAGAACGGTTTTATTATGAATATCGGTAAAATTTCGAATATGTGATATTAGGAGTACCCTAATATATGTGCATAGTGTTAGGAATATTAAGAATGAAAAATATATTTTTTTAAACATAAAAATTAGGATTACATTACCATATACTTGGAATATTCTGAATCACATTTGAATTTGGCTTGCACGCCTAATTTTTATATTAAATGCATTTTTAGTCTTTTAGTACAATTTACTAATTATTTTAATGGGAGACGCTCAATTTTCTTTTCTTGGAGCATTTTTACAACCCATGTTCTCAATTGACTTTCATCATAACATACATTTTCAGTTTTATCCATAAAACATACAGAAGTAGCAAATGCAATCGCATATAAACCACAATCTATAACAATAGATAGTTCTAGCCTCTGCTGCGACTACAAGAAATTGTTCTTTAATTACTTGATAACCTAATATTTCCGAAATATTTAATGGGGTTCGTTGTTTTGAAATCATAGTAAGATTCTTATCGACATTAAGTTTGATCATATATTCCTTAAATTAATTTCGTGCATTCTTTCCTACTCTATCGAAAGTGAAGTCTATCCATACTTTAAATATTTCATTCGAATCATTTTTAAATATTATCTTTCGTTTGATACCGCAAGCGCGATTCACTAATTCATCCTTAACGTCAATATTATTCGTAAGCATATATTTAATGCCAATGTTAAAGATGACTTGGCATGTCAAACCTGCAGATTCTGAAGCTTTTTTATTTTTTAATAACTCTAGTCGCTTGCTCTTTTCTTCTTCGGAAATATCTGCTATTATGTGATCGTGAGCTTCTGATATAAATTATTCTGTTTGAAGAAATTTTTCATTGACACTAGGGTCTTATGAAAATACTTAATTATATGAAATGCATTTCTTAAATTATTAGATTGGCAAACGTTTCGACCACGGATAGGGGTCCTCCTCAGTGCCAGATATACGATTTAAACATATAAGATTTAAATGAAATTAAAATTAAAAGTTTGGGACTCAGCATTTGGTAAAAAATGTGTTTTCATGCATAAACTTAGTATTTATATGTCGTACAGCTCCTCTCTCTCCTTCTCGATCTCTCTCCCTCTCTCTGTCACCGTCAACTTCCTCTCTGTGTGGCCGTCCGGTTCCGTTGCAGAAGGATGAGGTGGTCGCGGGGAAGTAAATCACTTCGTAATCCCTACAAACACAAAAATGACAAAAACGTCGCAGAGACACACACTTAAAGTTTGGGATGAAGTTAATGGAAAGAAACACAAAATCAACGATTGCGAATTTTTATAAAACAGAATTTCTGTAAATATAAAAAGGATAGTTTTCGACATAAAGAAAATTAGAGACATCCGCTCCACTTCAAATCACGAAGAAAACTGAAACAGTATTCACAGAGGTCCTCCAATTTTACATCTTACGGGGTTCAAAGTAACGGTGCTTTAATTATTAAAAGGACTGTGGCCGTAATTGAACCTGAGAATTGAGATGACCGGTTGCCGGTACCCTTTAGGAGGCAACGTGTACTGAAAATTTGTTTCGCTTTACAACAGGATAGTATATTTTTGAAAGTATTTCCGCGTCGGTTCTTAAATTGACAGCATTCTCATTGCCAGCAATGTGACACATTTCCAACATCAGACGTTTGCGATAGTGATATTCATTCGCAAGAATTTTCGCGTTATCAGAATCGAAAATATGATCTTTTTCAATACTATGCTTAGTGAGCATTGTCTGTTTGTTAGGGACTTTATTTATATCTTTCTTTTGTTCTTTAACCCTTACTCCTAATGGACGTTTCGTTTGGCCTATGTAAACTGCTTTCAAATTTTGACCTTTGCACCAAATGCCATAAACAATATCGCTATTGTGCAAATTATTTAATTTATCTTTAGTGGGCCTGAGGACCGACGTAAGGTCTCTTTTCTTTTTAAACGCCGTAGTTATGTCATAATTCCCGAGAACTCTCGCAATTTAATCAGAAGACCTTCAACATATGGAATGCTAATAAAAGACCTAATTTCTTCGTTTTAAACTATTTTGTCAACTCTTCTTTGTTAATTTTGGGCCAAAATATGTAATCTGAAATTTATTTTATCTTTAACAAATTTTTCAGGGTAAAAGTTGTCGCGAAGTTTGTCTACCACTAATCGCAAATTTTCTTGATGATATGGTTTATCCGAAAGAAGAGTGGCTCTTTCAACCATATTAAAAATTAAACTTTTTTGTATTTTTGTGGGTGATTTGAATCAAAATTTAGGCATCTACCAGACCAGTTGGATTTGCGACACCAATTAAACTTTATTTCGTGAACGTCATTCCTGTGAAGAGTTACATCCAGAAAGTTTATCGACCTATTTTGTTCCTTCTCTAGTGTGAATTTAATCTCATAATCATTTGAATTAAAAACTTTTTAAATGTTTTCTACTTCGTTTTCCGGAAGAGCTACTAATATGTTGTCAACATAACGGACATACAACGGTACTTGAAAATCTATTTCCGATAAAATACCCGTTTCTAGGTCGTCCATACCTAAATCTGCTAAAATCGGCGAAAGGGCAGAGCCCATTGGTAGTCCTCTTGTTTGAAAATAAGTTTGGTTTTTGAAATGAAAATCTGTACTATTTAGACATAATTGAAGTCCTTCCTCAAAATTTGTCCATAGCATTTTTCTTTTTTCGGTAATTTGATTCCACCTACTACGAACCGCCTCAACTGCCTTTTCTGTCGGCAGATTTCTAAAAAGGGAAACAACATCTAATGAGGCGAAGACATAATTTGCCGGTATCCTGAAGTTCCTAATAAATTTTTTCGATTCCCATTTTTTAATTAGTTTTGTGACTTCCCTTGCAAGTTTTTTGGTTATATCCCTACTTCTTTTAACGTAAGTGTCCCGATCTTCGAATAATGCATTAACTTTCGCGTCATAATCTTCTATTTTCATCGCGACGGTAGTATGGCCCTTGTCCACATTAACAAAAATAATCTGAGGGTTTTCTTTTGCAGATTTCTCGGCCTGTCTCATTTCTTTCAAGGGATGTATGATTTTTTTACTTTGCGGCGTGGCCCGCATTTCTAACTCCACATATATTACTCGCGATATTAAGTCTAGCGCGATCCTAATCTACCTCTGGTATTTTGTTGATATTAGACTCAACACTGGCTATTAGATCGTACACCGGTTTTTGTTCTTTTTTTTTACTCCATAATTTTCTCTAGACTAGCGGCTTTAGCAACATTTTCTGATATATCAGTATCCGATTGATTTTTAAATCACTTATCGTTCAGTCTGGTGTTGTGAAATGTGTTCCTATCAGGTTGAGCATCATTTATCAAGTTATCAAATTTTTGTTGCCACTTAAATTTATGTTCTTCACATAACCTTGAAATTTTTTAATTCAAGGTTATTCAAGAACATATATTCTGAATTGAACTTTAATTATCTTATTTCAGCTTCTGACTTCAGCATATGAACCCGCTCATTTTTAAGATTGGTATTTATAAAGACGAATTTCCTGCTGCTTTTAGCTGCTACTAAGGAAAGAACGTGATATGCGGTATCTTGTGCTGACATAAAATTATCATTTAAAAAAGCGTTGGCAAATTTCCTTATTCTTTCTTTGATTCCAAAGTTGCCGTTGTTCACATCTTCTACCGTTTGACTAATAATTTTGACAATCCGCTATCTATTTTACTTACATAAATAACAATGTATGATGCGCGGACCATTTTAAAATTATTTTCTATATACCCTGACATCTTCTAAACCTAAGAACGTTTTTTTACATGTAAAACTTCGTCCTTAAACTTCGAGAAATGCAAATGTCGACAGTATATTATGTTTATGTACATTCTTTTACAACTCGCAGATATTTTAAACATAAAAAAAGGTAAAAAAATGTCAAGTTTACAAATGAAATACGTCAAAAAATGGTCCCAGCTTTAATTTCTTTGAAAATGATTTTCATCAAAATTCCTTCTCAAATGAAGGTAATAAACATAGTTTATGAGCTTCTAAAACCCTTTCCAAAGTTTCAGTCCGATATTTTATGTACAAAAAAAATTCTGCAGTTAACAAAAATGTCCAGTAAACTGATACAGTTTCAAACTTTCAAACTAATAGATATGTAATGGTTAATTGGACGGAATACTAGAGGCTTTCAGAGACTATTTTAGGAGACAATTCGAAGACGAAACTATAGGACACCACAATTGCGATGTTGAACACGATGCGATAGAAAACTCAATTGAAAAAGTCTGTGTCACTGAGGTTAGGGATATAATTAAGAACTTGAAAAACGGTCAGGCTGCCGGCGTAGACGGTATTAACGCTGAAGTGCTTAAACACGGTAAGTAAAGTATACTCAAAAATACTTATTCGTAGGGTAATGAAAATAACAGAAGCAAAGATTTGGGCAGTCCAAAGTGGGTTTATGCCAGGAAGGTCATGTACGGATCAAATATTTATCTTAAGGCAAATAACAGAAAAAAGTTTGAGAGTAGAAAAAAAGTTTACTGTGTATTGTTGACCTAGAAAAAGCTTTTGACAGGGTAGATAGAAGTAAATTTTGGGAAGTCCTGAAAGAGTATGAAGACAATGGATGGCTCCTACAACCTATAAAAACAATATATACAGGTAGCAAAGCGAGTGTAAGAGTGAATGGGAAATTGAGTGACTGTGTCGATATTATTCAAGGAGTTAGACAAGGATGCGTTATGTCTTTATGGTTATTTATATTATTTAGGGACAAGTTTTTAAGAATAGCTCTTTTCGACAAAGAAGGTGTGGATCCCGAAACAGTAAGGGTACGTGGCTTAGCGTTCACAGATGATGAGGTTGTTATGGCAGAGTCAGTCGAAGACTTATAAAGAATGTTGAATATACTAGATGCAAGAATGAAGAGCATGGGCCTCAAAATCAACGCAAATAAGACAAAAACTATGGTGTTCGAAGGAAAGTGTGAGAAAACACTATGCAATATTTTATCAAATGATGAGAGAATTGAACAAGTTGATAAGTTCGTATACCTTGGTAGCTTATTTACTAGGGACGCGAAGATAGATGAGGAATTAGATAAATGAATAAACGAAGGTATAAAGGTTATTAGTAGAGCAGGTCCCCTTATCAGAAGTAAAAATATATCAAATAAAGCTAAAATGGCAATAAATAATTCTATATTTGTACCGACTTTACTATACGGTAGCGAGACATGGACTTGTCAAGAAAAAGATAAGAGTAAAATTAACGCAATTGACATAAGATTCATGCGCATAATATGCGGGAAAACCCTGATGGACAAAGTAAGTAACGAGATAATTCTAAAAGATTGTGGTGCAGAAGAGACGCTAGTAGACACATGGGAAAGAAATCGGTCAAGATGGTTCGGGTATGTTGAGAGAATGCCAAATCAACGACTAACGAAACAAGTGTATCGAGGTAAAGCAAATGGCAGCGTGCCCATAGGTAGACCGCGCAAAGAATGGTTAGAATGTGTGAATGAGACCCTAGTTAGAAGAGACATAAGGAGTCACAGAAAAACGAGAGAATGCATGAAAAAATGCATGGATATAAATGAAGCTAGAGAAGTATGCCAGGACAGGAAAGTATGGCGGCTAATAGTTAATAAAAATAGTGGCAGTAGAATGAATGACGCCTGAAACAAAAGATCTTGGCCACTCATGGGCACAAGTGGGGAACCTTACATAACGACTTTGTGAGGATGTTAACTTGGGGTGATTGCTAGAGAGATTGATCAGCAACCTGGGTCGGAGCAGTGTTGCGGAACGAAGGTGTTATTTACATAAATAACACGAGAATTCTGGATCAATCTGGAAATTCTCTATCCCTTCCACATACCATTTATTTTCCCCACCGAGTCACGCCTACCCCGAAAGGGAAATTGCTTAATGTTTAAGAATAATATATCTATAACAAAATTTACGAAATTTAAATTAAACCAAAATCCAAATTAAAAATCCCATTTAACGTCGAATAATCAAAGTGATGCAAAATCCTGTTATACAAAACAAGAATCCAACGACCAAATTTGGACCACAACGAACAAACGAAAACCAAAAAAACCCTATTGTAATCTAAAAGAAAAAACAAAAAAACAACAAAAAAATAAAATAAAATTTTCGGAAAAAAATAAAAAAGAGGAAAGAAAAATGAGAAGGCAGCCAACCACATCCCCTTCCTTCTCTTTTTTCTTTTTCGTCTTTTTTATTTTTATGACCATCAAATTACAATAAAATAAAAATAAAAAACATAAATAAATAAATTTGCATTACCAACGTTTCGGTACTCGTACAGTACCCTTATCAAGGCAAGAAAATTTTAAGTGGTAGAAATTGACAGCACCCACGAACAGGTGCTCTCTCTTTAATACCTGAGAATCGAATGAGGGTCAACCCATTCAACCCATCCACATCGGTTTTTAAATTAATAGATAACTTTTTTTGTTTTTTAATATAAAGCATTTCCATGATTTCCCTCTTTCTCTCATTACTTTCACTATGCAAAATTTGAACATTATCCCAGTCAAACTCATGGTCAACATCAACAAGTGCCTTTGTATGTCTGGCAGGAACAGTCTTATAATAGCGTCCCAATCGAACATCACTTTTGTGCTCCTCTATCCTAGTATTAAGAAGTCTGCAAGTCTGTCCCACGTAATTCATCCTACAGATCCTGCAAGTGATCTTATAGACAACACTACCCTTTTCAAAATTATCCAAAGGATCCTTGCAAAAATTTATCACCGAATCCATTTTAATGGAATGCGGAAAATAGTATGAATTTTAAATTTGTTTAACATGAATTCAATAGTTTTAGAAATTTGACCAAAAAATGGAGGAACAAAAGTATTAAACGAACTATATTCTTTAACTCTTTCTGATTATCTACAAGCAAATTATTAATGTCTTTGTTTATGATTTGTTGAACTCTAATTGCAATATGTTTCTCAATTAACTCCTTTGGATAATGATTCAGAAAAAGGATATTCCTAACAATATTCAAATTTCTTGTGTGAAATGAACAATGGGACAAACCTAAAGCTCTGTCAACTAAGTTTTTAATTACTGCAATTTTGTTTTGATAGGGATGAGCAGAAAGGATATTTAAAATTCTACCTGAATATGTACTTTTTCTGTACCAATTGGTAATAATATTACCATTCCAACCCTTAATTACTTCTATGTCATAAAAACTGATTTTATAACCCTTTTCTATTTCATGAGTGAATTGAAGTTTTGGATGAAAACTGTTAAAAGTATAAATTACAATCTGTAACTTTTCCAGAGGAACACATAATAAGGTATCGTCGACAAACCGAAAATAAAAAGGCAAAACAAAATCTAATTCCCCAAAAACAAAAAACTCCAAATCTTCCATCACTGGTTCTGCTAAAATCGGAGAAATGACTGAACCTATGGGAGTACCAGACTTCTGTCTATAGAAAGATCCATTGAATTTAAAATAAGTTGACTCCATAATAAAAAATATCCCTTCAATAAAATCTTTTTGACATAAACGAGTACGGGTTTCTATATTAGTCCATCTATTTAAAATTGCCTTTTTAACTAATTCAAGAGGTATACTCGGAAACATTGCAATAACATCCAAAGAAATCATGACATGGTCATCCGGAACCCTTTTTCGAATGATACTTTTTTGAAATTCCCAGCTATTTTTGACATTGTATTTAGAAGTTGTGATAGAGTCCTTGAGAATCAAATTAAAATTTCGTTCTAAAAATTTGGTGGGAGTATTAATAGTTGAACTAACTATTCTTAAGGGATAGCCATCTTTGTGAATCTTTCTCAACCCATAACATCTTGCAAGAACTGTGTCTTCAGTGTTGATATCAGTCCATCTTATATCCTTTCCCAGAAGTCCTTTCTTTCGCCAATTGTCAAGCATCTTAAAAGTGTCTCTTTTTAATTTTTGTAACGGATTTTCATTCAATAATTCAAAATTATCATTATCAGAAAGCAAATTCTCCATATCCCTGATATAATTCGATTTTTCCATGCAAACAGTAATACTGCCTTTATCAGCATTCATGCAAACCACATCAGGGTTGCTTCTAAGAAACTCTTTCGTCATCATGAAACCTTTAGAAATTCTACGATCAATATAACTGATATGCAAACTATTTTTCTCAACAAAGCTCTTTCATTTGTTTTGCCTTAGTTCTTATCACACGGTTACTAAAACCTTGACCTAATCTGAGAATATCTGTGACTGAATCAGGAATTTGAATATCTGTCAAATTAACAAACGAAGGATCTTTACCTCCTTCTTCAAAAATCATATGTAAATTAAAATTTTGTTCTTGAACACTAGTTTGCTGATGAATCAAATTTGAAAGTTTGTTATCATGTTTTACATCACTGCTTAAAAATCCTTGATTGAGGAGAATCTGATGCTGTAAAAGATTAATAATTTCATTTTATTGCAAAAAAACTTCTAATTCACTTCGTATTCTTTAAATTCTTGACTTTAAGAAATTAACATGATTTCAAACATCTTTGATAAATAAATTTAGTAGTGAAAATTTAAAATTGTTAAAAGTGTGTTCAAATTTTCTATTACAAAAATTACTGTGAGAAGAAAAATCTCGAAATTTGTTATCCAGGAAAAAAATATCTTTAGGTAAAACATCTATAACATATAGGGGAAAGTGAGGCTACTGCGATCACGGGGCTTCTTTAAACACTAGCGATTGTCTTATTGTGTTTGTATTTTTAAATTAAATTGGCACCTAAAGTTAGTTGTATTAGTGGCCTAAGGTAGCACATGTCAACAATTACGCGCAGATGTTTGTTGCTACATATATTTGCAACGTAACTGCCATTACCAAAAAAGCTATCAAAATGGTTACAAAGAAAATTTTCGGCAAAAGTTTGTTACAAGCTTTGTTCCCTGAATAAAAAAGTTTCAGTTCTTACGCAAATAGGTGTACGCCTTAAATATCCTTACACTAGCCATTTTGCAGAAAAATCTTTGTTTACATTTTGGGCTTAAGATGATGTCAAGGTAACGCCGCCTTCCTGCCCTATCGGCGACTTTTTTCTATTCTTCAGCGTTGGTCTAAATCTCGATGCGCTGTGACTCTCAATCGCCACCTTCTGCATTATGTTACAGGTGTTCATTTAAATGGAATAGTGTATAAATTCTGTTGCGCCCTACCATGGAGGTCGAGTCGAAGGCGCCTTTTTGTGTTAAAAGGTTTGGGAAACTGCATTGCACAGTAACGTACGTTACTTAAAGAGAAAAGTAACGTACGTTTCTGCAAGAAACTTGTATACTATTTATACCAGATTAAATATGTATAGACTGTAATTGTCAACAAAACATTCGGGACATTTTGGAAATATTTAAGTTGTTCAAATTTAAAATAGATTTAAAACTCGTATTTCTTGGCTTTCAAATATTTGTGTTTAAAGTTTTTAATTCTCGAATATGAATTCTCAAGAATATAATTAAGAAAATTTTTTACCATGGTGATAAAAATTCAAAAATTGTCTTTATGTCAAACACGCCTATGCAGAAAATTACCATCAGGTCCGGATCGGTCTGATGTGATCTAACACGAGTATGTCTAATTTGCGTGGCCCAGACTAGAGCCAGACCGGGTTGGCCAGGTTTCCTATTGCAACGCCACCTAGTGAGTGTTCAAGAAAATTGCGAATGGCGGTGCAGTTACTTCGAATAGTTATTTTCGACAGGTACATTTAGTATATTTTGGTTGAATCCAATTATTATGTAAAAATTCCAAAAGTGAAAAAGCAGTATACTGCTGGGAAAGATGAAAAATTATACAAAGTTAATATATCATTATCTTATGCTATTAGATTGTTTCTGGAGTTTTTTTTTACTACTGACGCGCCCAGTGCTGAGTTAAGGATGGTGCAAATATCCACTAATCTCCTCCTAATTTATAGGAGATTCTAAAACTTTCTATTTTTCTTCTCTAATTAACACATACCTTTACTTATTTTTACAATATCTTTCTGTTGAACTTAACACAAAATTGATAAATACTTTTAATTATCAGAAAGAATAGTGTATTTAAGAGGGATAAGCACAGGCCTCAAAATATCTTAAGACGGTCCTGAATCTGGATTTTCCCCATCCCAAATTTCAGACTGGAACCTTCGAGATCAGTTTTTGCGCTGACACCAAGCGCAATAGTTGAATCGCCGCTGCATTCCAGTGTAACATAATATGTATCAAAAAGATAAGGGCTATTATTATTTATTATTGATATTCAAATGAGATTAAAAGTAAAAAATAATTACAAAACTTGTTATAAATTCTGAATAATAATTTATTTTAATTTCCTGTTCGAAAATCAAAATTTTAATCCTTTAAGAAATTCTCTGCTCCAAAGTTAAACATATTAATTTTCAAGTATATTTTTGTTCAAATTTAACTATCTTATTAAAAATTGTCTTATTTCATCAAATTAATCTCATTGGTTCGAACTTAGTTTTTTTAAATATATTTCTTTTTTGTTCAAACATCAGTCTTCATTAGTTTAAAATTTAACGATTTGTTAGAAAAGTTTTGTACTCGTATGTGTAAGTTACCGTTTGTGTGAATTATATATTTGATAATGACGAAAAATTAAAATGATATAATGATAATTTAGAAAATAACATTCTTTTAAATTATTGTTGTTAAAAATTGATTTAATTAAATAACGTAATTATATTGTTTAAATTTTCAAATTGTATACAATTTTTTAAATTATTTTTTTTAAGTTTGGGCCGGCATCATCTTAATTCTTAATAGATGGCTTATATGGGGCATTATTCCTCAACTGCTCCAACAGTTCGCCTACCCAACAGTAGTTAATCCACAAACTTATAGACCAGGATTACCAACCCTCCCCAAGTGAGGGGGGGTTGAATTTTCAACCCCAATGCCTGCAGGGGTAGTTTCAAACGCCTGTAACTTCCTTTCTAATTACGCGATTTGAAATTTTTATGAGGGTTTTGGAAAGTGCTTTTTACACGCTTTCATCCTATTTTATAATTTATAACAAAAAAAAATTGTTTAAACAATTTTTTCAATAAATAAATTGTTTATTTAACTTTTTTCGCAATTTAAGCATCTACGATTTTTTTTAAATAGTCTCAAAAGAAAGC
>NC_046660.1:130020211-130064339 GCF_010883055.1 Belonocnema kinseyi | reverse complement strand
GAAGGAAACTGTCGTATTTTTCAGTAGCAAAGAAGAGCATGCAGCGATGACAATAAAATTAGCAGATCGATTTAGTAAGGCTGTGACGATACCAGGTACACTAAAATATCATTTATTCGCTCCGAACGCAACGGGACAGCTGGATCTGAAAAGATTTTCCTATGAGGAGAAAAGTGAGGTTTTCCCGAAGCCTAAACGTAATCGAAAGCAGAATAGTACTCCAAGAAAGTGGAAAGCTGGTACGAAGAAGAAGCGAACAGCATAAAGAGGTTGTGTAGTGAGAGGCAAGGGGACTCAACAAAAACCAAGCACCCCATAAAGTGAGAGGCGAGGGGACTCACTAAAATCAAGCAACCCAGGAGGAAATGCTTTCCCACATAGGTAAATTTTCTCTAATGCGAAAGACTGGGATGATAAACGAAAGAGTACACGTTAGTTAACAGTGGACTTAATTACTAGGCGTTCAAGCTATTGATTTATTTGTATTAATTATTTAAGTAAAAAGACCCAATAATTTAGAACCGGAAATTGTTCGGGGACTGGCCGGTCATCCTGACCGGGCTATCACATTCGGCCCCAATCTGGGCCCGATCCGTTCCCGCCCGGGGCCACAGCTGAATTTCTGAACGGGCGCATATACTTTCGAACTTTGACGTTTACGATTCTGATTGTGGACTGGCCCTGAAATTTGAAAACTGTCATGTGCGATTGACAACCTAAAAAACTGTGAAAACCTTGTGTTTGCACATTTTCATTTGCGTATGGCCATACGAAAGATTTAGTGCAAAATTATGGAAATATAATTTGAAATACATTTAAAAAAATGTTGTTTATCTGTATTTTTATCATATTCTTCAAATTTTGCTTTAAGTCTTTTATTTTCCTTAAATTATAATAAAACGAAAAACATGAAAAGAACTATATATATACATATACGTGCACTGACAGATGCACATATGATCTAATTCACAGATCACTTTTACGTGGTGCTAGCTCTGGGTATCTACTATATTGCCGCCTTATTCCTAATGGGTTGAACGCCCCTGCCAAAGTCGTAGTACAAGCAAGGAATACGTCATATACTTTTTTAAAGTTCTTTCTCCTTATTAATTCCCTTATGAATTCGTACGTACCTGGCATTTTAAACATTGAGGTAAACATTAATTGTTTCTGTAAAGAAATAAGGAACGAAGAACTAGAAAATGACATAGACATCCTTCTGGACCAGATATACAACGCTGCTGATTTCAGTAACGGTAACGTAAAATTCCCAGAGTAATAAATGTTTTCAGTTAATCAACAAAAAATATCACTCTTGGAATTCCACGTTACAGTGACTGAAAATTACGAAAAAAAATTCGGATTTTTATGAAACATGTAACTGAAAGACAATGCCGTTAGCGCTACTGAAGATTACGAGCATAGAATAAACTGGGGGTTCAGTAATGTTGTGGGTCAAGTACAATTTTACGTTATTTAGAATTTAGGTACTAAAGGAACTTTTCTTTCTTAAAGGTTCTTTTTTATTTCGTTGATATCCGATAGATGGCCATCGGTTCAGGGCGAAGTTTTTAACTGCGCATGTTCTAAAAAGCGCGGGCCTGTGTGAAGTCAATAAATACTGTGAGTTGTCATACAATGCTCCCGTACAAGTTAAAAAGATACTTATGTCCCTTCAACTTCGAACGGAGAAAATCAACGAGAAAGATTTTGTCTCGATAAGGTATTATGGAATTAATTTTCTATAAATTTTTCAACGTCATTCAGAAAAATAGATAAATATTTGTCTCATTCTGTAAAAAAATGTAAATGTTTATGTTTTTGCTATACAAAAATCGACATGCGGTTGCTCATAGTAAAAAATACAGGTGAAAAAAGCCGCGAGTTGACACGCGGCTTTCTTATCTATAAAATATCTCGACATTATTGTATTTTGAACATGGAGTCTCAAACCTTTTTTTTACAAGTTAAACCGACCTCGAGTCGACATGTGGTCTTTCTGACTTGTATTTCCATATGTCATATATGGCGTTTAGAGGCCAAATAAAACTTTTCAGTGACTTACGGTTTAATCCTGCAGCGAATTAAATTTAATTAAATCATTAGCTTTTCAGAATTCTCGTTTGTGTAGATAGATGCAGTATTCTTTTGCGAATCGATTGATGCAAAAATCTCATTTTCATCACAAATGAGACTTAAGTGCCTTTTTAACTGGCACGGCAGAATAGTCCCGTGGCTTTTGGTACATGTACAATGGAAAACATAGGATTTTTGACATAACCGTAAAAACTGTCACACATCATATGGGATATCTTCTTTTCAAGAATAACTAATGTCTATGATTTCAGTTTCTGCATTAAACGTTTCCCATTATGATATTATTTCATTCGAATTATAAAATAAAAGGTGCATCATTAACTTGTAAAATCTTTGAAGTGAGTATACAGAAGTCACAAAAAGGCTTTATTAGAACCATTTTAATCCATCCTTTGGGTTCTTTTAGAAACCATTTATCATTTCGGCTTCCTTTTCAGAGAAAGAGAGGTTCCTTTTTGTTGCAACTCCTTTTGGCACAAAAGAACTGGTTCTAATTAAAAGCCCAGTTATTCTGTTAACTGTTTCATAATTTTATGAAACGTGTAACTGCAGAAAACTTCCACTACAAATTTCATAAAATTTCAAAAGAAATTTTTAAAAGTGTGCAGATGGATATATTTCCAGCGTCGTAATTTTTACAAAACAAATATACATAGTCATTAAATACGAGGTGTGTTCAAAAAATAAGGTGACTTTATGGTTTTCTAAAAAAATATTCATTTATTCCTCAATATTTATGTTGTCCCCTTCAAAGTAATCCCCCTCAGATATAATACACTTGTGCCAACGCTTTTTCCAATCATCGAAGCACTTCTGATAATCATTTTGTGATATAGCCTTGAGTTTTTTCAGCGATGCAATTTTTAGCTCCTCAATAGTTGAAAATCGATGTCCTTTCATGGGTCTCTTCAGTTTTAGGAAAAGAAAAGTCACTGGAGGCCAAATCCGGTGAATATGGAGGCTGAGGCATGACTGTGGTGCTGTTTTTGGTCAGAAAATCTTTCACAAGCAACGATGAATGAGCAGGTGCATTATCGTGATGTAAAAGCCACGAGTTGTTTTTCCAAAGTTCCGGACGTTTTTTGCGTATCGCCTCTCGCAAACGGCGCATAACTTGAAGGTAATACTCCTTATTGACCGTAAGACCTTGTGGTAAGAATTCCTGATGCGCTACGCCAGGCTAATCAAAGAAGACAGTGAGCAAAACCTTCACATTTGACCGAACTTGACGTGCTTTTTTCGGTCTTGGAGACTCAGGATGCTTCCTTCTTAGAACAGCTTCTACCACTTATACACATTTTTCTTACTCAGAGTAGACTCACCGTATGCAACTGTCAACATTTTAAGAGTTTTAGAGCACTGGATTCCATTTTTCACACAAAATTTAATGCAAACTCTTTGCTCCATTTTTTTCGAAAGAAGAAAATCGCCGAACACATCAAACCCTTCTAACCTTTTACGCCTCTGCTAGAAAAACAACACGAGCTATATAGTCAAAATTGTGAACATATGATCGTGACGAGTGTACCAACACAACAAAACAAAAGATATCAAACTTGAATGTACATAGTCCGCGAAAGTTGAGAAGTCACCTTACTTTTTGAACACGCCTCGTATATATGACATTGAAGTGGAATACATTCCACAGATATGAAAAAATACATGAAAACAAAGATTTTTTTCAAACTTTGATTTGGGTGAACTCGGTTTTCATCATAGCCACAGACTAAGTCAAGTGAGTCAAGTGACTGATAAGATGAGTATGTTATAAGTTCAATTAATACGATGCTTGATACCTCCTGCGATGATGTTTTAGGTGTACAATTACGAGCATGGTGTAGTTTGGAGCTCGTCCCTTACTGCTACCATACTTAAACAGCGGTCGCCAGCAATGGAGGTGACAACAGTCACATCTGGATGCTTTCCTAGATTCATTTTTCAGACTATTATTATTATTATATCGTGCGTGTGATGGGGTAGATGCCCTTTTTAGACATGTACATTTTTAGTATGAGTCGCACTCAAAACGTACATACATAAGTGTAAAAACATTTTTTTTTTCTAAATATACTTATATTTTTAAACAAAGTGAGATTGTTCAAAAGGCTTATTTAGAATTAAACATTTCAACGAATAGTCACATTTTTAAAAGAACTACAATTGTTTTTACAAATCAAATTTTTTTGAACATTAAAGAGTATGAAAACTGAAAAAATTATGTATAAAAATAAAAGATAAAATTTGGTTACAAATGCTTGAACATTTTTTCCGATTATTGATGATTTATGACTTACACAGCACCGCACAAAAAAGTGGTCTTTCCCAGAAGCGAGACCAATGTACCCTTATGTTTTTTTATTATTATTATTATTATTACACCATTAAGCCATTTCCCTTTCGGGGTAGGCGTGACTCACTCGGCAGGGGAAAGGAGTAGTGTGTGGATGGGATAGAGATTTTTCAGATTGATCCAGAATTCTCGTGCTATTTATGTAAATAACACGTTCGTTCCGTAACACTGCTCCGACCCAGGTTGCTGATCAATCTCTCTAGTAATCACCCCAAGCGAAGAACCTCACGAAGCCGTTATGTAAGGTTCCCCACTTGGGTCCATTAATAGCCAAGGTCTTTGTTTTAAAACCGAATATGACCTCAGAATTGCTTCATCAGGTCAGGGTTTTTTAACCTTAAAATAAGGGCTCAAATTTGCTGAATTTAAGGTAATCCTTTAAAAAAAGGTTTGTTTTTTTCCCCAGAAACAAGACCAATGTACCCTGATGTTTTCAGGGTCGCTGAAACCGAATATGACCTCAGAATTGATTCATCAGGTCAGCAGTTTTTCCTTACCTTAAAATAAGAGCTCAAATTTTCTGAAGTTAAGGTATTCAGAATTATATCAATCTGTACAACAAATTACGACGTTGAATTATCACAAAATGCAAAAGAGTGCCAAAACCTAGTAACTGTTCCCTGTTTAAGCCAAATATGACCAAAAAAATGTCGCACCCTTATTCATTCCCGTAAAAACTACACCTTAAAAGGGTTATATCTTTCGAAAATGTATATCTCTGTTATATAATGCATTGAAAAATGTTGTATTTTATGAATATTTTATGAGCTGTTCAGTCTTTATCCCTAAAAATGTTCACCCTTTTTCACCTCTAAGAACCGCCCCTTCCGAAGGGATGAAAATGAAAGAAGTTGAACCTTTTTTATGACTTTAAGAAACCAATTTGTGGACGCACAATTGTTTTACGTTTTTTTTTGTGAAATAAAAAGAATATTTAGCTCTCGTGCACCTCTGAAACTGCTCACGGATAGGATTAAAGGTTGAATATTTAAAAAATTAATTCCTTTGTGATTTGGTGCTCAATTTTTCTTATTTCGATAGCTAGGTATGATTAGTCAGCTGTTGAACTACACAAATTTTTACTTCTTCACGCTCTCAAGAACTACCCCCGGATAGGGTTGGGTATCTTATATTTAAAGTATTCACAATTTTATGGTTTAAAATTCATGGAATGTTTTTTTTTTCTTGTACAAATAGATTCTAACTAGTCTGCTATCCAACTATAAAAATGTTAAACCCCTCTGCACTCTCCAAAACGACCCTGAAGAGGATGCTGTCTCGAATGCTTGCCATTCTCAGATTTTCTTATGATAGCGTGCTCTTTTATTTTCAAAAGTAATGGCATCTTTTTCTTTTTTTCTCCCTCTTTATTTTGTTGGTAAATCCTCTTTTAAAGACCAACAATATTCAGCCATCATACTGACATCCCATCTTCCCTGGTCCCATCTTCTATTACTTTCAGATCATAGTGCAATCTTTCACCTTGCTCATCGTTGTAGACACCAAGATTGTCAGGGAAGTAATCAATATGGGAACCCAAGAAGTGCAACTTCAAACTCATGTTGCATCCTATTTTTTTGAAGTTGTCAACTTAAGGCTCAACCAAACTTCTTTTTGTACTTCTGTCATAGTTGTTATCAAATTTGGATCTTTCATGACTTTTCGGATTTGCGGTACATCGAAAATACCTGCTATCAATTTGGCATTTGAAATTTGTGGAAACACCTTGCCTAGGTATTGAATGCATTCCCCTTCTTTATCCAAAGCATTTACTAATTGCTTCATTACACCTAGTTTTATATGCAGGGGTGGAAGTAAGATTTTGTTTTTGTCTACTAAAGGCTAGGGAATAACATTGTGGGATCCAGATTTTAATTCTGATCTACTTTTCCACAATTTTTTTGTATAATGGTTTTCTGAACCCCTGCTATCCCATAAGCACAGAAAACAAGGGTACTTTATGTCATCTGATTGCTGGCCAAATAACAATGTTACCATCTTAAGATCACTTGCTAATATGCATTCGTGCTCTTTATATTTCATCATTCGGAAAAGATCTTTCATGTTATCATACTCTTCTTTAGTGCATCTTACAGATGCTATCTGAGCAGATGCATACACATTCCCGTTATAAAGCAAAACTCCCTTTAAGCTAGATGAAGATGAGTCAATAAATAGTCTCCACTGTTCTTTCACATAGCAGTCTTTCTTTAAAGAATTCATTAAACGGGAATATCAGAGCAAGATACCAAGAAGATGTCTTATCTCTTTTAAAAAATGGCCGAAATTTTTTATCTTGATCTCGATAAAATGTAACCTTCGTCATGCAAATATAACATAATACCTCTGTCATGCAAATATAACATTTCTCTCGATTCAGCGGTTCTTTCCAAACCATAAGCTTCAAAACTTTGAGTGTTTGTTTTCCGCTACTCCAACGATCTAACAATTTGCGACAGAAATCACATACAACATTGGGTACCCAGTTTAGATCTTGATTGATTACATCAATATTAAAACACTTTTTTATCAATTGTCTTCATATTTTCGTTAATCCGACGCCGATATGCTGGAACTTCAAATTTTGCGCAGATATAACAGCAAAAATCTGGTTTTTCTTGACAACCGTGTGATAGTTCAGTGTGAGTATTTTTTTTCACTGAAATTTTCATACTATGTTCTTAAACCCGCGCTTTAGGGATTCTGTTCCGATCTCAGATGAGTGCACCGTTCTGGGGGTGATAACCCCGATACCTATCGAGATGAGAACCAGGGCTTTCCGACTTTGATGAGGACCATGTCAATTCATCGTCGGACACACTACGGCTTCATTTTCACACCCTAACGCCCCCACGCAGGGCAACGCGCCTTCGCTGGGTTCGATAACTCAATGAAGCGCAAAGCGAATCATCCATACATTTCTTTTCAGGGCAGTGTCATCGCCCACAACTTCATGGAGGTAGCAGATTTTTACTGTATCGGATAACCCGAATGACCATAAATCCCTGAATTGTATTTATAAAACAACAGAAAAGTATGAAAAGCAAAGTGGGATTCTCCTTTTGACATTTTGATTTCTTGATATAAATATTTTTTTCCTTTCGATATATTTAAGGCAGGGTCGGGGTCACATTTTTAGCCCGAGTGGTTAGTAAGGAGAGCGGGGAGGTATATCAAAAATTCGAAATCTAAAAAATATTAGAATTTCAGGTTTTATCCGAAAATTTAGAGTGGGCAAATACCCACGCTGATATTTTTCGAGTGGGTAGTACCTACACGACGCACGTCAACCGCCGGCCCTGATTTAAGGCAAACAGCATGACTTTCAGGATATTTGAAGATGAAATTGTGCTAAGGTCCCCAGCATGATCTAATAAATAGATAAGTTACATCAATGTGAACATTAAAATATATCATATGTCTGTTCCGCGTACAAAAAAGTACAAATATATGTGATTGTTAAAAGTGGATGGCTGATAACATATTCATAAAATACAACATTTTTCAATGCATCATATAACAGAGGTATACATTTTTGAAAGATACAACCCTTGGAAGGGGTTTGTTTTACGAGCATAAATAAGGGTGCGAAATTTTTTTGGTTATATTTGAGTTAAACAGTGAACATTTATTAGGTCTTTGCACTCCCTTGCATTTTGGGATGATTCAACGTCGTAATTTGTTGTAGAGATTGATATAATTCTGATCGCTTCTGGGACAGACCACTTTTTTTGTGTACTGTGTTATTTGTAATTTAGTAACGCGTTTCAATCGTAGATTAACGACACGGTGTCGTTTTTTCATGTGTAATCACTGGCAAACTTCATAGTCTCTGAGTCATTTGTTAACACTGGTTTGACTAAAAGCTGATTATTAGTTTGGACACTGGAATGTCTTATGTGCGCCTTTGTCAATACCGCATGCTTGTGATAATTTTTGTAACAATCTTCAGTTATAATATCTTGATCTTCAATAATTTTATTTTGTCTCAAAGCAATCGTATTTCCAACTGTTGCTATATAAACTGTGAGTCCCGAAGTTAGTGCATAATTTTATGTTGTGTATACAAAGTCGGTAGTGGTAAAAGGAATGGCCAGAACCAGCTAGAAAAATGATAGATTTCGGTAATTGGTACCAAAAATTTTTTATGCCGGTCTTTTGAAAAAGCGTATTTTATTAGAATAACGCAAACATGATTAAAAAATTAATTTTCCTCTAATGCGTCTAATGCTACTCTTTGATTCTCAGAATCTGCATCATGCTAGTTGACGTGCCAGATTGAAAAACATTGGAAAAGGTTAGGAGTAAAATTGAATTCAGTTCAGTGACTAGCTACAGGCTCATCATCCCGCCCTCACGAGGTGTTTTGAAGGGGTAGGGAAGTGACCATGCCTTCAGCCTTTTCAAGAGGGTAGAAGTGGTAGTTGTTTAACACTCAATATTTTTTTATAAAAAAAAGGATCAATTATGTTGCAGAGAATTTTGCTCCAGCGATCACTTGACACTTGAGATCATAATAATCTGTCAATTTGGAACAATTTGATCTTATTTATGTGTTCATTTGTCAGACTAAACAAAATGGCCGCAAATTCTTACGCCAGGGTCATAACGACATAACCTAAAAATTGTATTTAACCGCACGCAAGAGAAAACTACACTTAACGGAGGATATTTTCTAATCTCAGATTTTGTTACATTTTTAATTCTCAAGTACACTGCACAATCAGAAATCATAAAAAGTTTACATGTGAGCTAAGGTACTCTAAGAACATCAGCCATCTTGGTTTCACTTCATACATGATCCCGAATCAGATCATTATGATTTGAAAATTCAATCATTTACTCCGGCTAAATAAAATACTCTTGACTTCGGTATCATTTTTGTTGCATATCAAAATGATATTGATTTTGGTATAATTTGGCACACTTTTTTACCTTGTTCTGGCGCCCACGAGATTTTAGAAAGGTGTAAGGGTTTGATCAAAATATTATTTATGTGACCAATCACAAGGGCACCATTCCGTTCCCCCGAGATTATAGACAGGGATAGGGGTTCGACCAAGATTATTTAAGTGACCAGCCGCATGGGTGCCGCCCTATCCCACGCTGGGGAAAAATAGACAAAAGTCTCTCTAACGCACATCTGTGAATGGAACTCTATTATTTTTTTCAATTACTCAAAACTACCCACTATAACAGTACACCTGCGTCCATAGCCCAAGAACCTTCTAAACCCAAAATGCCTGGACCCCAAATCCACTAAACATAAATTCATGAATTTGAACCCTACAAAACACAAACTTACGAACAAAAGAATGTACCCCAAACCAAAAGCTCACTGACTGACACAACCCTAACCCAATACTCCAATCTACAAAATACAATCCCACAAAACCCACACTCCACACCCCAAAATCTATGAATGCCGTAAACCCCAAAACACATAAACCACATATACCTAAACTCATATACCCCTCAAAATCCCTATCTCATAAACACCAAACCTACATTATGCCTTTTATGGGTTTTGGGGTTACGAATATGGGACTTAGGGTTTGGAATTGGGGGTTTATGGGTTTGGGATATGAGTTCATAGGTGTAGGTTTGGTGTTTATGGGTAGGGGTTTTGGGGAATGTTGGTTTATAAGTTCTTGGGTTTATGGGTTTTGAGCTAATGGGTTTTGGAGTTTATAGGTTTTGGGAGCCAGGATTTGGGGTTTAGGGTTTGGGGTGTAAAGTTTGGGTTTTTTGGGATATAGTTTTGTGAATTAGGGTGTTGGGTTTGGGTTGTGTCAGTTAGTGAGCTTGTGGTTTTGGGTACATTTTTATGTTCATCAGTTTGAGTTTTGTATGATTCAAATTAATGAATTTAGGTTTAGTAGGTTTTTAGTCCAGGCATTTTGGGTTTAAAGGGTTCTTGGGTTATGGGCGCAGGTGTACTCTTAGAATGGGTAGCTCTGAGTAATTAAAAAATATATATTGAGATCCATTGGCAGATGTGCGTTAGAGAAATTTTTGTACATTTTTCCCCACTGTGCGCCTTCACGAGACGTTGGAAGGGTGTCAAAATTCGACCCCACGTTATGTTAGAAAGGAGCAGGGATTTGACCAACATTATTTCGGTGACCACTCACAGTAATGCCACCACGCACCCACGGGACGATGGAAAGAGGTAGGAGTTTGACTAACATATTTATGTCTCTCACTAGTCACAGAGATGTCTTTTCACCCCAACTTGATGCTGCTAAGCGGTAGTGGTAGAGATTTTAAACGTTTTCAAGGATAATTTAACGATTTCCACAGATTATAAGGAATCCTAAACGATTTGAATGAATATAAAGGAATTTTTACATATCTTAAGAGAGTCGACTAGATAGAAAAATTTACAAGAATTTTACTGGGTTTTAGAGGATTTTAACGGGTTTCGGAAGATTTCAATTCATTTTTTTTTATAAGATGCATATTTTTGGTTTAAATCGCGATAAATGTTATCAAAACAATAAATTTAATTTTGAATTCAAATTATACGAAATACGGAAAAATAGAGAAAAATTTTTCACCTAAAAAATATCTACTAATTTGCTGTTAAATATGTTTTGGTAGGATACACTGTTTTTGTTTTAATCGTGAAAAACATTAAATTTTTTTTTAATGGCAGACGATACCACAAAAAATTACTCTTATCTTTTTATTTGTGATTAATTTCTTTTGGTTAAACATTCTGGTGTTTAGTTAAAGATTTAACTATTTACTTCAAACCTTTTTTTCTAAAGTAATTTTCTTATTGAAAATTTAACTAGTCAAATTTTAGTTGAAGTATGGCCGTTTTAAGTTGAATAATCAACCAAACTGGGACTTCCAAGAATTGACGCTGCACCGCAAGTAGGAGTGAAAGGTGCTGCGGGGGAGTGCAGTGGTCACTGAGACGTGAACAAACAGAAGCGTTTACAGTCGGAACGTAACTTTCTCGGGTTGTTTCCCCACCGCCGCTAGCCCCAAAACCGATACAGTATCAGAGTTTCACTTTTTTTAACTTTTCATTGCGAATGAAATATTTTGGCTAAAAATTCAACTTTAGATTTTCAACGAAAAATCACAGTTTTAGTAAACATCCTGTACACATGTCTTGTCTTAAGATAAAGTTACTTCGAACTGAAAAAATTATTGCAATTAAGCTTGTTTTCAGTCTTCGAAAGTTTTAAGTTGTGTCGAGTGGTGTGACACGTGCAATATCTGCAGTGAATCATACCAGATATTATCTTTTCATCTAATAAATACAGTGTGTAGTTATGTTCGTTCTTTGAGCTTCCTTCAAGCTTTAATTTAAGAAATGTAACCAGGGATAAAACAGTTTTATTTATATTAATTTGAAAACAAAAACACAATAACACAACGATTTATATTTAAACAACTTATATTGAAGTACATTTATTTTTAACAAGGAAATTATTTTTACATTTCTGTATTAATATATTTTTTTATCTTGTTTAAGCCTATCTTTACTCTGCTTTTTATTTTTAATTAAGGCCTAATTTAAACTACCTTTATAGCTGATTTGTAAATTCAGATTAGTTCTTAATTGAAGTCGATATTCTGTAATACCATTGAAAAATAGTCCAACGAAGAACATTATTTCAGTTCATTCTCTGATTTGCAGTTCATTTTCATTATTTTTAACGGTTGAATTTCAGCCCTATAATCGTCTTATTTCTCGATTATTATCCTATGTTGAATTTAATCGGACATGATCTACTTTTGCTTACATCTTAAATCAAGACCGTGATACCTTAGCCTACCGTAAAGTAGAACTATGTAAAGAATTCCTGAAAATAAAAGCAAGAATCTAACGACTAAATTTGGATAAACGCCATAGAATGTCTTTTTCCCCCCTATCATTATCAAATCACAATAAAAAAATTTGTAAGAATAATCAAAAACGTTTCAGCACTCATACATCACCCTTATCAAGGCAAAAAAATATTGTATAAGAGAATAAAAATAGAATAATAATAATAATAATAATCGTCCGGGTTTCCACCCCTGAGCCGGTACCTATGGAAATTTTCCTATGTACCTTTACCGAGGTTCTGGTGGTTCAAGACTCACCTTAAGCTGTAGGTCCCCCCATCGTGTCCTTGACTGCTACCCAGTCTGTCAATAATGGAGTAAAAATCAGGCTTTGTCCAATATGTCGGGGGAAACTGCTCTCATCAGATCACTTGATTGCATTATAAAACTGCGTCTGTGGCTGATGATATAAAACGGGTCAACCCCGTACAATCAAATAAAAATCCAACTCTAAACATCAATGCCTTCGACATGTAGGGAAGTAACCATCTTAACCCTGCGACAACATTTTTAATATTAAATTATGATGGGATGGTAACTCTGAGAAAGCATCCAGAGGTAACTGTTGTCATTTCCAAAGCTCGAGGCCGCTCGTCATTGTATACCTACAAGCTCATCGCAGGAAGTTCAAGCATCGTATTAAATTAGTTGAATTAACTTATAGCATTCTAATCTCATCAGTCACTTGACTTAGGGCCGGTTCCACTAACCTCGGTTGAAAATGTAATCCTCGGTGAAAGCTAGTTACGCGTTCCACCACTTTTTAACAGCCGGTTAACTCGCATTAACCACCGTTAAATCGAACCGGTCAAGATTGGTCCGTTGGAGCGATTTAATCGTCCTTTAACCTAAAAAGTGCAGTGTCGTTGTGAAATATGGAGTTTTTGGAAGAAGTTCTAAGGTCGTCTGATGACGAAGTGGAAGAAGACATTTTTTAGTTCATCTTCAGAAGATCGCGAATTTTGAATGAAAGAGCGAATTTTTGTGATAATTTCGACGACGTTGATTTTCAAACGAGATTTCGCTTAAGAAAAGCTTGTATAAATGATCTCCTAAATCAAATCGAAGGAGCATTAGGAAGAAAATTAGGCAATCTCACTTTAATTTCTTCCATCTTATCACAGATAACACGAATAAAACAGAAATATAACACGAACAAAAAACACATACATATTCACTTTCTTTTAGGTTAGTGTGGACACGAGCGTGGAGTGACTCTTCTTTGGATTTAGCGCGCGCGGCCATATTGCTTTGCTTTTCACTACACCGACAAGTAGCTAATCACGCAAATAGTTAAAAGTAAAATAGGAGTTATTTCGAAACTACTGTCTGGTTAGATAACCGGAACCTCCAAAAACGTGGTGGAACGCGCTACAGGTTAATCGAAGTTTAACTATGCGATTACATTTAACCCGCTGCCAGTTAACAAATGATTTAACTGAGGTTGGTGGAACCGGCCCTTAGTCCGTGGCTATGATTTATAACCGGGTTCACCCACGTAAAAGTTTAATAAAAAAGTATGCTTGGCGCGCTGTGTTCGTGTGTGTGAGAGGTGACAGCTATTATCGATCGCTCTTATCTCCAACTTTGGAAGTAGCTACTATTCAAAAAAATGAGTGGCGATTCCAATGTGCTGAAACTTTCAAACTCTATCAAGGTCGACACAGAAGAAACCAAAAAGGACGTCAAACTTCTTAAAACTGAGCCAGCTCAATTGAAGTCCGATTTTGATGCTCTAAACATCGAATTTGGTACATACAAAGCAAAGTATAAAAAGCTGAAAGAAAGTCATCAAGAATTAGAAGAAAAGTGTGGTTCACTCAAGCGACAGGTTGACTTTCTTGAGCGACAAGCCCGCTTATGCAATGTTTTGATTCAAAACCTATCGGACGATGAGGAATCTAACAGGGACCTCTTCTCATTCGTTCTCAATATTCTCACTAGCACTGGTCTCTCACTGAGTGAGTCGAATATTGACACAATGTATCGTCTGGGGAGGACGCAAGGCAGTAGGCCCGTCCTGGTACGTTGCAGTTCTAGCAGATGGAAGAATGAGGTTCTCAAGAAACGCACAGCTTTCAAAGAGTTAAACCTTCCCGTCAGCTTTCTTCCCCGGAGATCGAATCCCTCCTAAATGAAAAGGGAAATGAAAAATTTGCTTTCTAAATACACTTCTTGTCAAGAAGCAAATCCAAAACACGACAAAAGTGCATAACGGATGGATCGAATAGCTCCCTGGACTCCTTTATAGATAAAATTGCTTCAAATCAGAAAAAGTTTCACTCTAAATCTCAAAAACCTACTAGGCCTGATAAGCTTTAGCAAGTTGCAGCAGAGAAAGAAGTCGCTGATCAGGATGTCATATTTCAATCTCCTAAGGGCAGCAATCTTCGCATCTTTTTCCGGAATACTCACGGCCTTTCGAATTTCTCTGATATCGCAAATTACGTACTCAGCTCGGACATCATCTGCCTGTGCGAGACATAGGTAACTTTAAAGAATTTAGAATCCCCTATTTGGATCCCTGATCACACCGCTATTGTAAGTAATGCATAACGTTCTGCTAGAGTCGGCCGCCCTAGTGGGGGTTTAGCAATTTTTATAAACAAAGATGTATTTAACTTTGAAATTTTAATAGTTTCTCCTACATGTATTTTTGTTCAATGCTGGTAAAGAGCATTTCAATTTATTGTGGGTAATGTTTACTCTAAACTATCTGTGGATGCGAAACTGTTCGAGCACACTTTTGAGGAGGACCTTTCCGGGGTTATATGGGTTATCTAGATTTACCAATGTTTTTAGGAGGCGATTTTAATGCTGGTATCAGCAACCTAAATGACCTGGAAGGGTCATTTCTCCCGGAAAATTCTGCAGCATTGTATAAGCGAAGATCGCTTATACAATTAAATCGGAGATTTCCTAAAGAATTTTCAGGAAATTATACTTTTCTTGGATTTCAGGGTATGTGTGTTAACGATCTTGTTGCATGTAATATTGGCGCAATAGACCTGATTTCTAATTTTGAAGTACTTTAATTGTCTACGTCATCCGACCATCTTCCGGTTCGCGTTGACATTTAGTATTTCACAGATGAACACAAGTGTAAATAGAGACTCATTTTTATTGAACAATTAAATAATTTGGAATGAAAACCGCAAGTATGACTCTATACGTGAAATGTCTATTTCTGAGAACTCTGCGTACTCCAATGGCGAAATAAGTACTCTAAATAATAATTTAATTGTCACAATCTCATCTGTTGCCGATAAGTTGAATTTACTCGCAAAGTCTACATGATAACACTCCAGGAAAGAAACCTTTGGATGATAAAGAATGTAGAGTCACGCACCGTATGCTTAGATAATCTTTAAATGTCTTTGAAAGGTCGGGTTTTGCCGATACAGAGGAGGCAAAATATCTAGAAATCAAAAGATATTTTTTGGAGTTACGCAGGTGCAATGAGAGGTAATACAAATATGCACTGCTGAACTCACTAACGGCTTGTAATAATCCTAAGGATTTTTGGGCAGTGGTCAATAGATTTAGATTGCGGTCTCCTTCGACTAACAATGTAAGCATGCATGTATGTCAAGACCTCCTTTTTGCTCATTATCCGATTGAGACTCCCATTTGCATACAGTGGATTGTAAACAAACACCCTTTATTGGACTGTGATATCTCGATTGATGAAATTAAAGCCTCTTTATTGAAATGTTAATGTAATAAAGCGCCGGGCAAGGATGGGATTCCCAATGAATTTTTCAAAACCTTCCAGAAAATTGGGTAAAGTACTAAGAGCGCCTCTTCAACGGGATCTGGGCTGAGGAAAGTATCCCAGCTAGCTGGACCAAAATACGTGCATTTATGTTGTATAAAAAGGGTAATAAATCTGACCCTCATAATTACCGGGGAATGACTCTTATAAATACTATTACTAAGATCTTTTCTCAGATTCTGTTGCCGAGATTGACTGCGTGGGTCAACGAGGTAAACATTTTCCCAAAAAATCAGGCCGGCTTCAGGCCTGGAAGAAGTTGTATTGATCATATTTATACCCTAGCTTCTTTAATTCAAATCCATTTTTCTATCCCAAAGCGACGAATCTTTGCTTTTTATATAGAATTCAAAAAGGCTTTTGACTAAGTAAACCACTGTCACCTATGAAGCAAACTTCTAAGGATAGGCATGTCCACTAAACTTATATGAATTATAAAAAATCTCTATGATAACGTTAGCATGTCCATTCGCACTCGCGAGGGTCTGACTTCGTCCGTAAAGGTAACTTGTGGGGTGCTTCAAGGTTAGAGCCTTAGTCCTCTCCTTTTTGCACTTTTCATATATAATCTGGAAGAGTACTTACGAAATGACGGTATGCATGGAATCTCAATAGATCACTTATGTGACGTTATCCTACTCGCTTATGCTGATGACATAGTCATATTCGCTTACTCTCAGGCTGACTTACAAGCAAAAATTAACCTTATTGCCCAATACTGTA
Source organism: Belonocnema kinseyi (assembly GCF_010883055.1). Lineage (NCBI taxonomy): Eukaryota > Metazoa > Arthropoda > Insecta > Hymenoptera > Cynipidae > Belonocnema > Belonocnema kinseyi. Next base: position 130,047,546 of record NC_046660.1, on the reverse strand, counting down.
TGAGCAAGTTTTTAACGGTGAACGAAGTAAAATCAAAAGTTATGGTATACCACAAAGGTCGGCCATGTGAATACAACTCCTTCCATGCACAGACTCAGCTGGTGGTTGTGAGCGAATTTGTCTATCTCGGTGTCAACACATCAGACTCGAGTCTTTTTTTATAAAGAGTTCATAAGAAGGATGTTTGTTACGAATATTGCTATGGGTGCTGTTTCAAGAATTTTATTTGCATCTAAATCTAATGCCTGGAAAGCTAAAACTACCCTTTTTCGTATCCTCACACTTATTGTTCTTTTTTACGCAATAGAAGTCTGGGGATTAAGGTAATTTGAAAAAGTCGAGAAATTACTGTTCTCTTTCTTTAAGAAAATACAAGGATTATCAACATACACAGCGAATTTTGCCCTCCGCTTAGTGACAGGTAGATTACAGTTAGCTTATGATATATTTAAGTCAGCGCTGAGATGGTTGTCGAGGTTGTTGGGTATAATTGGGTTCTCCAGCTCAAAAATATGTTCACTCTATGTAACTCGGAGAAAATGTGGCTTGAATTGGATTCTACGTTGCTCGTTGAAAATATGGATGTTTTTCTAAATAACTTTTCTGATTATCTCTGGCGTTTCGACTATGAAAGATCTCTCCATTCAAGTAGTCTCCAAGTCTTCCCACATCTTAAACTCTATCTAGACTTTCAATCATATCTGCATCTCAGATTATCTTTTTATATAGCTTATATTATTGTTCAACTTAGACTTCTGAGCTCTATCAGAGGTTTTATACGTTTTGGAGAATATAAATTTACTTATGACCGTGCTGGAATCTGCCCTATATGCAACCTGTCAGTATCAGAGCATCTTTATCATTTGCTGGCTGTTTGTCCTGTCTATTCTGACTCCAGAATATCAATCTTAGGTCACCCAGTAACCACAACCGTCAACAGTCAGTATTAGCTGAGTCTTTTAAACTCTAATTGTCCACACGAGCTGCGCAAAGTTGCATTGTATGTCCGGTAGATTCTACAAATAAGAGCATTCATTCTGGAGACGTGACTGCCTTGATAACCTTAAACAATTTTTTCGCTTGTACAATTTCTGTAAGTTACTTCTTTATATTATGCTGCTTAATCTGGTTGCACATGATTACTTTTTGTCTATATTTGTCTCATGTATTCGTACTCATTTGTATCGACCTGAGGTCGAAAAAGCAAATTATTGAATAATAATAATAATATTAATTATAATAATAATAACTTATAAGAGTCCAATCTCGTCAGTCACTTCACTTAGTCCGTGGCTATGATGTATAACCGGGTTCGCCCGAGTAAAAGAGTGATAAAATAATAATAATTTTAAAAAAAAACTTTATTCGGATGAACCTAGTTTTTCATCATAGCCACGGACTAAGCCAAGTGACTGATGAAATTAGGATGTTATAAGACAATTCAATACGATGTTTTAAACCTCCTGCGATGATGTTGTAGGTATACAATTACGAGTGGCCGCGATCGTTGGAGGTGACAACAGTCACCTCTGGATGCTTTCTTAGAGATAATAATAATATTTTTATTTTTTTATATAAACTTTTTTCGCCTTAATAAGGGTGCTTTATGAGTTCCGAAACGTTAGTGATTATTTTTTCAACTGTTTTTTATTGTGGTTTGATAATGATAGGGAAAAAAAAGACGAAAGAAATAAAAAGGAGAAGGAAGGGGATATGGTTGGTTGCCTTCTCATTTTTCTTTCCTCTTTTTTATTTTTGAGCAAAAGGAGGACGGACTTTTTCTTGTTTTTCAGGAGGAAGAAGATTTTGTCTTTTTCAGATTATAATGTGAACATTTTATGGTGTTTCTTCAAATTTGGTCGTTAGATTCTTGCTTTTATTTTCAGTTATTCTTCACATAGTTTCGAAATTTTTGTCCGGAATGAGTTGATATCATTCATTCCTCTCTTATCATACGTCTTCTGTCACTGATAAATAAATAATTGTTCATATTAAAATCTTTCTATTACCACATTTATTACTTTCCTGGCCATTTTTTAGTATGTTTGTGGCTAAAAAGTGATTGTAACTGATTGACAATGTGTAATATGTTTTTTTATCAATAAACAAATATCTTTATTAATAATTGTTTATAACGATATCTTGCCATAGCCAATGTTGAGTGTCTTTTTGAGTACTTTTGTGGCAAGCATTCTTAACTTTGGTGGTTTTGTCCTCTATAAACCTTAAAAATATCAAAACGAATAATTAAAAATTTACGCCTTGGTATGTTCTATCCAACACCCGAAAGCTAATGCGTCTCTATTATATGAAATCATCTCAAAGAGTATCGGGGGTTGGCAGATGGAGGGGGGCACCGCGGCTCATGTATACTCCTGAGAAACTTCTGCCTGTTTATACGGAGGTCTCAGATTGTCATTTTGTTCGCATGGATTTCGCCGCATTAAATGTAAATGCGGTCATAAATTGTTGGTTGTGTATAAAAGGCCGGTACCAGTAAAAAAATGGTTCATAACAGTAGAAAAACTTACCGGTACCGAAAAATTTTTTTCACCTGTTTTTTCAAAAAGCATATTATAAAGATAGAGCCTAAACTGCAAGAATAGAATATTAAAAAATTAATTTTCTTCAAATGTGCTTAATCTTACTGTTAGATCCTCAATATCGTTCATCTTGCTAGTTTTTTCCCCATACTAAAAATCCTTGGAAAATGTTATTTCGGTGACCAGTCACAGAGCTGCCTTTCAGTTCGCCCACACGATGGGTGCACTGAAAAGGGAAAGGGGTAGGGGTTTGATCATCATCATTTCTGTGAACAGTCACAGTGGTGTTTTCCCGCCCCCACGATACGTTGAAAAGGGGTAGGGGTTGGATCTAATTTATTTCTGGGAATAGTCAAATGGGTGCCTTTCCGACCCAACAAGACGTTGAAAAGAGTTAGGGGTTTGACAATCATTATTTATGTGAAAAGTCAGAGGGCTGCCTTCCTTCCCCCCCATGAGACATTGGAAAGGGGTAGGGGTTAGACCATAATTATTTCTGTTAACAGTCACAGGGGTGCCTCCACCCCCGCACGTGACGTTGGAAAGTGGTAGGGGTTTCACCAACATTATTTCTGTGCACAGTTACAGGGGTGCCTTCCACCCCTTACCCTATCCACGAGATGTTGGAGAAAAGTTAGAAAAATTTGAATTCCATGAATTCCCTAAATTACATGAATTCCATGAATTCCTTAAATTACATGAATTCCATGAATTCCATGAATACCGCGCGCTTAGCAGCTACCTTGCTAGAAATATGATTTTTTAAAAACCCGGTAAAAAATTGTCGGTACCGGTAATTTTGTTTAATGATACCAAAATTTTTTTCACTGGTACCGACAGTCTATACACTTCGTAAATTGTTACTGAATTTCGCGTATACACTACTAAGACGCCCCTATATGTTTATACAACAAGCGAAGTAGTCTCATGTACCTTGCGTACATTTTTAATTATTTCGCGAAAATTAAGGATCTAAGGATAATTAAGGATCCTATCTTAATATTTACAGGACTTGTACAGAATATCGTGTTTTTTTCAAAATTTCAGCTTGAAAATTATTTTTTGAATAATTCTAAAAGTTTTAAATAATTTTTTCTTCGACCATTTTTTTAAAAACTGTGTCTTATTGCAAATAATTAGAACACAAATTATTATCATTAAGATCGCTAAAGTTACGAATGTTAAAAAGTTTTTTGGAATTTTTCTATAAATAAGTATAGGGTTTTTCTTTTAACACCTAAGAAAATGGGTATTAGCATTTTTAATAACATTCATAATTGCCGGGACTGCGTGTCGTCAAAACGAAAATATTGACACACAAAGAGTTGCATAACTTTTTAATTATTTATTTTTAAAAACAAGTTAAAATTTTCCCGTATTCTTAATTAGCATTATTGAATTTTGAAGATAACAGGCAAAAAGAGGCAATAATTACCTGAAAATTAAACTGTTCTATTTTGAATTTAAAATTCATATTTTTCAGTTAGAAGTACAACAATTTGTTTGAAAATTAACCTTTTGTTTAAAAATTTACAACTTTGGGTTAAAAGTGCAATTGCTTACTATCTAATTTTCATCTTTGAATTTAAAATTCAAAATTTTAGTTCCAATATTTTTCTCTCTTTCTTGAAAAATGTTTTCTGGTTAAAAAATGCAATCAATTCTTTGAAAGTTAGTTCGCTTTGGTTGAGGATTCAATTACTTTTTTGAAAATTTGTGTTTTTTTTAATTCAACTATTTGTAAATACGTTTATATTGTCTTGGTTGAAACATCAACTATTACATTTTTCACTGAAAATTTATCTGTTTGATTACACAGCCACACAAAAAAAAGTGTGCGGATCTGGTAACAAGACACACGTGTTCCTATGGATTTTGGAGCGCTGAATTCAAATTCGGTATCAAAAATCATCCATCACGTCATGGTTGAGCCATAACCTCAAAAAATGACGAAAAATCATGCACTGAGGCAAATAAATTTCAAAATAATGCCAGTGATGCAAATTTTCACTTTAAAAACACTTCGACAACTGTGATGGATCAACTCTTGCCTGATATCAACTTATTTAACATAACTTTACCCAACAGAACCTGACCTCACAACCTGAACTAACAGACATTTATTGAACTACACGTAAAGCTCTGGAAGCATATTTTCCCAGTAGCAAATGTGTGCTACATCGGAAGGGTCAACTCGAGCCTAACCTAACCTAACCTCACGAAACACAATTAAACTGATTGTGCTGTCCCGTTGTGTTTGCGGTACCGTTTCATTCAGCTTCGGCTTAACCTACATAGAGGTTTAACTTATCCTAACCTAAGAAAACCTATACAAACCTAACCAATTACGCTGGCAACCCTGTTCTTAAACGTCTTAAACGTAAGCGTAACCCTTTGCATCGTTTCTTCGAAGAAAAAAGGACACGTTATAGCAGGCAGAAAATAGACTGAAGTAGGTCTATAAATCAATTTAATTACGATAAAAAGCAAGATAAAATGTAAGCACGAAAGATAGTATAAATATATCCCTTAAGTCTAAGGAAAGCAGAAAGAAAAAAATTTTGAATAAAACTCTTATTCATTTGCATGTTTAAGTTACAGTTCTACATTTTAATTGATACAATCATTGTCAGGTTAATTGAAATGGGGTCAATTCTACTTGTAGTTCTAAGTTTCTTCAAATGAGTAATGTGCGTCTAAATTTTTAACCACCTGTAGTACAATTAAATGAATTTTATTATGTTACAACGGGAACACTTAAGTTAAGTTGTGTTGCGTTAAGCAAAATTTCGTTAGTTTGTGTTAAGTTAGATTCATTTTTAGGTTAAGATCGAGTTAACCCATTAAATATATCACACATTTAAGACCGAGAACCATACGCTTACATAGTTACACGTGTGGTTGAATTTCATTCGGCTAGGTTAGGTTAGGATAGGTTAAACCTTCATGTAGATTAAGCCGAAGCTGAATGAAACGGCACCGCAAACACAACGGGACAACACAATGAGTTTAATTGTGTTATGTGAAGTTAAGTTAGGTTAGGTTAGGTCAGGTTTTGTTAGGTTAGGATAGGTTAAACCTCTATGTAGGTTAAGCCGAAGCTGAATGAAACGGTACCGCAGACACAACGGGACAACACAATCAGTTTAATTTTGTTTCGTAAGGTTAGGTTAGGCTAGGTTATATTTATTTCTAGGTTAGGCTCGAGTTGACCCATTCGATGTAGCACACATTTGTTGCTGGGAAAATATGCTTCCAGAGCTTTACGTGTAGTTCAATAAATTTCTGTTAATTCAGGTTAGGTGAGGTCAGGTTCTGTTGAGTAAAGTTAAATTAAATAAGTTGATATCAGGCAAGGTTTGATCCTTCACAGTTGTCGACATGTTTTTGAAGTGAAAATTTGCATCACTGGCATTATTTTGAAATTTATTTGCCTCAATGCATGATTTTTCGAACTTTTTTGAGTTTATGGTTCAACCATGACGTGATGGGTGATTTTTAATACCGAATATGAATTCAGCGCCCCAAAATCAATAGGAATACGTGTGTCTTGTTACCAGATCCGCACACCTTTTTTGTGGCTGTGTTATACACTACTGTTATTGATTTAAAATAAGAAATGGTTGTTGGTTCAAATATCAACTATTTTATGTTTCGTTTTGAATTCATATTTTTCTATTTAAAATTTAACTACTTAGTTGAATTTTGAATTTCTTTGTTAAAAACACACCTTTTTTGTTGAAGATTTATAAGTTTAGTTAAAAATTCAAATGTTCTTTCAGACTTGAAAGTTCAATTATTCGGTTAAAACTGCAACCGATTTTGATTAAAGTTTAATTTTTTCTTATTAAAAATTTGACTATTTGGTTTACAATTCTTTTTGCAGAATGAAATTTTAAGCATTTTGTTAAAAACTCACATTTTCGTTTAAAAATTCAATTGCTCTGTTCAAAATAATTCGTATTTTTGGCTTAAAGACTCGACTAGTTGGTTTGAAATGCAAATGTTTCTGACTTAAGTTAATTCTTGTTTCTTTTTATTCCACCTGTGAAAACTAATAAAATTATGTGGATGAATAGGGTTGTTTCCAAAGTCATATATCATTTTTCAAATAAATGGATCCTATAGTTTGTAAAATTCTAATTTTAAAAATGCCATAAAATATTTTTTACATAATGTTTACTATTTTTAGTTTGATTTTGAAATATGAATTTATTATCATGTTGTCGATTAGAGGGCCCCTTTGACGTAAAAGGGGTCGGATTTTCCGCCAATCAAAGTTCATGCGTCAGTGAGTCTCAAATATCTTTTTCTGTGCCCATGTTTTGATTTGGTTATGTGCCCATCGAAAATAGAATTCATTAAATATTGTTTAAAAAAATGTCAAAGGAGGATTTCGTAAAAGCCAATAGCGGACAGCTACCGGAAATAGATATATGTATGGTATGTATAAAGAATTAATTGAAAAAGTACTTAAATTTAGTGATGGTTACTGAACATATCGTAAATATGTACGATTTAAAAATGTGTTAATAATTGTATTTACTATTTTCCTTCAATATACTACTGTCTCTTAATCCAAATATTATAACAGGATAACTTTTTTTTTACACATAAACCTTAAAAAATAAAGCTATCAAATCAAAATAATCAGAATTGACAGCAGACTGTGACCTCCCGAGTAAAAATGCTTCAACTTGAGTTCGAATTGGTTATGTCTTGAGTTCGTCTCTAAGACATCGATGTCTGGCTGCGTCTCAAAATTGGGTCGAGGCATAGGCCTTCGTCTTACTTTTATGGCCACGACATTTAAAACGGCGTTTACTTATCTCAAGTCGGGCTTTGTCTTGGCTAAGAAGGCGTTTACTTGTCTCAAGTCAAGCCTTGTCTTGGCTGAGTTGGTCAAACATTTTTCGGCTCATAAATGAGATAAAAATTTATAAATGAACAATTTGTAATTAATAACTTAGTTATTTTTAATTTAAAAAATTAGAATCTGTGGGTCATAACAAGTATAACCCTTAAAAATTTTCTTGAAAAAAAATTGTAACTTTCTAGAAGGATCTCCTAAGTCGTTAGAAATACATAAAAACAAACAACATTTTCGGTATCATTGTCAAACAAGTATAATTGAAAAAGATTCTTCTGGATCGAATACACTAGGTTTTTTCTCTTAAACCATAAGTTAACTTCACTTCATTGAAGTGAAGTGTCAAACAAGAAAATATTCTATATATTTTAGTATAATTTAATTAGACTTTACAGCATTTAAAGTAATCCAAAAGAATTGAGAGTAAATACTAAAGAATTTGAGAGAATTTTAGGGAATTGAAGAGAATTCTAAGTATTTCAAGCAAATTGCAAAAAAATTGAAAAACAAATATTTAATTGATTTGATTGAAATTTGAGTGAATTTAGAAGGATTCCTGTATAATTCAAGACAATTCACTTTTAAATTATAAATAATTAAGGGTGAATTCTAAATAAACTTCAATTTGTTATCAAAACAAAAAATCAATAATAAATAAATAATAAAAAATGTACCACTGATTTCAATAAAAATGGAGTGAATTCAGAAAAACTCAAAGGAAATCAACCTATTTTGATGAAATTTATATGAATTTCAAGACGAACTGAAAATAATTCAGGATGAATTAAAAATAATTCACATTAATGAAAATTGTTTTTTGAATTTAAATAAATTCTATTGAATTCAGCGGATTTCAAAGGAATTTGGAAAATTCCAAAGGAATGCAATGGTATGCAAAAGACGTAAGTATGACTAAAGCAATATTTTGATTTTAAAAAGTGACGGAAAATGATTTTAGAATAAAAAGTGACTGTGTAGCAACAGGAGCCGGAATGACAGAATATTATCTGAATGTAAGGTCCTACTCCATCTTCACTCCATTTTCAAGAAATAATTTTAATTTAGAAATATTATTTTCCATCTAGTCTTATTAAGACGTTAAGCATTTTCTGTTATTGAAGATTCTTAACTTGATCGATATTGTGTAGATTTTCTGCCTTCATGGTTTGGAGGGTTGATCTACTGTCGGTAAGGTACAATCTCTGATGATAAAGCAGATAAAATAAAATAAAATTTTTTTAAATAATATAGTAAGCTGTTGTGTTTTTCGATTTCAGCAAAAATGTATTTTCTTAAACGCTATTGCCGATCACTCACACGTCGAAGTGCCGATACCTGAAGCAGCCAGGTTTCTGACTTGCCGATAACTCATGCATTCTCGCATTTATAACTTCGAAATTCTTATGATATTCATTCTAAAGGGATATGTTGCAAGGAATAAGTCATTTATATTTCTAAAGGTATGATTTATTCAATAAACCCCATTTGTTAAGATTTAAATATGTTTAATATAGTTTTTTAAGCATTTGAGATCTTAAATTCGCCTTGAACTTCCGATAACTGGCACACTTACACTTATTTTGAGTAGAAATTGCATTATTTTAGTTTTAAATCTGTTTTTTTTTATACTCAGAAATAGTTTTTTCAATTAAAAATTTAGCTTCCATATTTTTTTTTATATTTTAATTTGAAAAAGTATCTTTTTTGGTAGTTACTTCATCTATTTTGTTAAAAATTTGTATTTTCCAGTAGGAAATCAACTTTTTTAGTTGCAACTCAACATCAGTTTAAAAATTCTATTAAAAATTAAAATACTTGATAAACAGTACAAGTATTTTCGTAAAAATTATTCTTTATTGTTAGAAAATTGATCTTTTAGGTACAAAATTCATGTGTTTTGCTAGATATGCAACTATTTTATTGAAAAAATTTTATTTTTTAATTATTAATGTAACTGTTAATTAAGGTATTCTATTTTGTTCAAAATTTATATTTTTCAGTTAAAAATTCGTTCATTTTGTTGGAAATTTTTCTTTTCTTTATGTTGAAAATTCATGTTCTTTATTAAAAATTCAACTCGGGTAAACAGAGTTCTTAGGAATAGGAGAATATTAATTTACAAAATTAATTTATCAAAAACATATTACAGGATACATTTTAAATAAAAAAATATATAATAGTTTAATTTGTAGTTAGTGAAATAAGTTTTTATGCAAATAAAATAAATTTTCAACAAAACAGTTGAATTCTAAGCCCAACAGATTAATTTTCTACTAATCAATTTTCAACCAACGCGCTGAATCAGTCACTAAAAATATTAATATTCAACTGCAAAAGATAAAGTCGCCACAAAATAAAGGAATTTTCAACTCAAGAGGATTGAAGTTCAATGAAGCATGAAAACTTTAAACTTTAATTTAATAAAGTTAAATTTTAATTTTGAAAAAATAATTTTCAACCGAAAAAAATAGATTTTCTACTACAAAAATGAATTGTCTACCGAAAAAGATGAACTTTGTGCAAGAGATGATTCTTTAATAAAAAATGTGGTTTAGTTACCAAGAAGATTAAATTTCTACCATAAAAGACAAAGTTTAAACAAAATTCAAAAATTTTCAATTCAATATTTTAATTTTTAACTGAAGAAGATAAATGTTTCATGAAATATGTAATATTTATATTTTTATTACAAATTTATTTTGGATTTCAACGAAAGTATTTGAATTTCGAAAAAATATATAGTCTGAAAGTAAAATAATGAATCATTAACAACAAAAATAAATGTTTAGAAAAGTAATTTTTAAACTAAAAATTTTTCATTCGCTATTTAAGATTAGCAAAAGTCTAGAAAATATAATTAAATTGTTATATTAAAAGAGTAATAATGGAACCAGAGTCAAATATACAGTATGATTTGAGCAAAAACTGAATTAAATACCCTGTAAATTTCAGATTTTCCCGTTTTTCTTTCTATGAGTTATTCACCTTCAAAAATATGGAAAATCTCTAAAGTTTGAAGATGTGAAGTGTAATTTGTCATATTAAAAGATCAATATGTAAAAAAAATTACATTTTTAAAAAAAATTAGCAAAAATTAGGCATTTGTGCTCAATTTTAGCATCAACATAAATTTTATATGATTCTTACTTTTGATCTTTGAAAATATGACCATTAAAAAGTAATAAACGGAACGTTATAAAAGCTTCAAATCTAATTCAAATCGTCGAATTTTATTTTATTTTCACGAGTAGTTTATCCGGAAATACCTTTGAAATGTATTTTTTTATGCTTTTAAATGTTAACGCAAAAATTGAAAGTACGATATTAAATTATTACACACGCAAAGTCATATTTATTTAATAAAAAGATAATTTTTAAATTTCAAGAATTCTAAGTAAGTGAAAAAAATGATGGCATTCGTACCAAGATTACTGGAATTTTCACGTTATAGTAATAAAACTTTTGTATATTATATACAGAGTCCTCAATTCCAGTTATTAAAAAGCGCACTCTCTAAATATGAATCATTGAAAAATTCACCGATTGAAATAGTAGTGAGACATTTCACTGATTAATCAGTGAGTTTGGACTTATTCACTAATCAGTTCAGTAACACCAGAGTAAATCATGTGAAGCATAACTTCGAATTTTTTAAGTTAAGCGTTGTTGTTACTCTTTTACTTCAGTAGCAAGAAGAATTCCTTAAAGAAATTTTTTTTTTCATTTTCGGGTCGTAAGTCTTCTGAATTAACTGCGGAAAAAATATACTCTAACTCGTATAGGAAGTACTTACTTAACGGGTGTATACATGACAGTCCAATCTTGATATTAAAGTAATATGTGAGTTTGTTTGTCATTTAAAAGCATCGATACTTTTCACCTTTATTAATATTTGATAATATTGATGAATTTTAAGTTTTGACTATGATTCTTTTATTGAATGTACTAAAATATTATTTTATAATGATTGCTAAATTGACATGGTGCAGTGCTGCCAAGCCTCAAAAGTGGTTATTTCCTGACTCAATAAGTAACTTTTCACTGATTATCAGCGACCTATTTGTAGCTATTTGACTCAATGAAATTTCACTTAAAATCAGTGACATTTCACTGATTCAGATTTAGAGAGCATGGTGCCATTTTCGATTATTTCTCGATACCATCTTGAGATTACTCGAAACAATTTGATATTACTGTTGTCGGGAAATTCGCATTCATGATTTGTTAAAGCTGTCGGTTCTTTTTCCCCGTTTGAAATAAAAAGTTTGAAAACCTCAGGTTAATGAAAAATGTAAGGTTTTCTAAATAATACATACAATAAGAATAATCAATGAAACAAAGGTGCATAGTAGAGCGGCTCCAAAATTCCAAATAAAAAAAAAATTTCCTAATTTTTTTTATTTTAACAGGTGCTAGTTTTGACTTGAAGTTTTCTATGTAAAATGCATATGGAAAAATCACTTTTTTGAGTTTTTAGAATAATTTTTTAGGGCTTGAAAAAATATGACGAGAAAGTATGGGGGCCTATAGAAATTAGCCTAATCCAGCGATAATCCTATCCAGCGAAGAATCTCATGTATCAGACATATAGGTTTGACACCCCAACACACTCCCACAACTCTCTGAAAACTACCCTTAAAATAAAAAATGTCAATTCTTCATGAAATCGATCTACTGAATACTGCATTCTCGTATTTTTTACTTTAAATTATTATTATTGACCTACTGGAATATTTATTATCATTAGTTAATTAATTTTAAATTATTTGTACAAACAGAATTTGTTTCAATATTTTTTCTTCGAAAATTTATTTTTTCTCCTAAAAATTATTACTATTGGCCGAGTGCCATATTTATTAACATTAGTTAATTATTTTTTAATTATATAAACACATTCTATTTGTTTCAAAAGTTTTCATTTTATTAATAATTTTTATAGACATTTTTTAAATTAATTAAACAATGTTATTAAATATTCCACTAAAGAAATATTAATAATTTTGAATATAAAAAATTATTTCAACAAATTCCATTTGTTTAAACAATTGAAAATTAATGAACTGATGTTAATAAATATTACACTAGACCAGTATTAATAATTTTTTGAGGAAAAAAAGATTGTTTAAAAAATTATTCAAAAAAATTCCATTTGTTTAAGCAATTAAAAATTATTGTACCAATGTTAATAAGTATTCCACTATACTGATAATATTAATTTTTAGGAGAAAAAATAAATTTTCGAAAAAATATTATTTAAACAAATTTCATTTCTTTAAATATTAAAAATTAATTAACCAATGATATGGCCATGCATTTTTGGACTACCCTAGTGCACAGTACTTCGATATACAAAAATATGTGCAGGATTTTAAAAATTTATAAAAAAAGAAGCTTTTGTTAGAACTTTTTAATGTTTTGAGAAAATTACAAAATTTCTTAAAATTTCTCGAAAGTTTAAATTGATTTTTTCTTTGAAAGAAGAAATTTGAAGAGAAACTAAACAACGAACTTAAAACATTAAAAATAATTTTCTAACAAGATTAGGAAATAAAAATTTTGCAGATTCTTTAAGATTTTGACAGGTTTAACGATAATAAAAAAATGTCTTAAGATTTGTGTAAAAATATTATCAGAGTTCTTATTGTAAAAAACAAGTTTTTAGAGAAAATTGACAAAGTTTTCAAAACATTTTAAGTCATTTCTTAAAAATTTGAAAAATAATAAAAAAGAATTTAAAATCAATTTTTTCAATTAGCAAGATTACAATTTCTTTCAAATGTAGCCCAAATTCATGTCTATTCATGTACCTTAGTGTGAGTGAGCTTACTCCAGCAGGGGTCTTTTGCCCACAGGCATGTCAAAGTAGAGCACTTAAATAGACGGGTATGTGCACCCGCCATTTTCGGTCCAGAGAGTGTAGGGAGTATGTATAAAATATGTGCATTAAACGCGATAATTGAAGCTCGATTATGATCAAATTAGTTTTTTATGTTAATAAATAATAGTTTAAATTTGCTTCTAGACGTGCTAGGAAACGTGCGAATAAATATTTTTCTTTTGGAGTGTTCTGAAATGGGGTGTGGAAGCTGCAATTGTGAAGACCACATACATCCCACAGAGGTGCTACTTAAATGTGAGTAAATAACTTATTTATTTAAGTTAACATAGAAAAAGTCTATTAGGCCAAATAAAACTAATGTATTAAAAAGTGGTACACTCATTTTATGTACATCATACAATGCACATGTGATACAGTCTAAAGTGAGGTTTTGTTTACCTACATATACGTTTGAATTTGTAACGCAAATACATCAAATAACTTCTCTACATTAGTTTTAATTAGTCTAATATACTTTTTCTATGTTAATTAAAATAAATAAGTTATTTACTTACGTTTAATAAGCTTCTGTGTAGGGTGTATGTGGTCTTCACAATTACAGCTTCCAGACCCCATTTCAGAACATTCAGAAAGAAAAATATTTATTCACACGTTTCCTAGCACGTCTATAAAGAAATTCAAACTATTATTTATTAATATAAAAAGCTAATTTGATCACAGTCGAGCTTCAATTCTCGCGTTTAATGCACACGTTTTATACATACTAGCTCTACTCCATGGACCGAAAATGGCGGATTCACATACTCTTCTTTATAGTGCCCTGGTTAAAGTAAGGAAATTTTAACACTTTTCATTTTATAACTAGCGACTGGAAAATAGCATTACCATCATCTGCGAATTTTTCCTATTCCAATGATATTTTACTTGCCTAGAAAAGTCAAAAATTTGAAGGAGTTTAATATCAAGAAACATCAGCTTGACAGTGAATTTACTAGTAAATACTTCTCAAATTTTTAATCTTTATAGACAAATTACATGTCTTTGGAATCAGAGCAATACGTAGATTCCAAATATATTACTGTCAAGTCACTGATTGTAAAATGACGATTTTTTTAATCACACATTTTTTCCCCATTTTCTAACAAAAGGAGCCCTGAGGAAAGGGGTGGTCTGGCCAAGCTCGCAGGTACTGCCCTACGACCACCCCTTTCCTCAGGGATTCTTTGTTAGAAAATGGAAAAAAAATGTGAGATTAAAAAATTCGTAATTTTGCAATCAGTGACTTAAAAGTAATATATTTGGAATCTACGTATTTTGTCGACTTCAAAGACTTTTAATTTGTCTATAAAGGTTAAAAATTTGGGAAGTATTTAATATTAAATTGACTGTAAAGCTGATGTTTCTTGATATTAAGCAGTTTCAAATTTTCAACTTTTCTAGGCAAGTAATATACTATTGGAATCGGAAAAATTCATAGATGCTGATAATGATATTTTCAAATCGCTGGTTGCAAAATTAAAAGTTTTAAAATTTCTTAACTTTGACATGCCAGTGGACAAAAGATCCTTGTTGGAGTAAGTTCACTCACACTAAGGTACATGAATAGACCGACAAGTAGTAGAAAAAATTATGTCGGGTGGAGCCTGCCCATACCTGAAAATTAAGCAAAAAGTTTGCCGACCACGTGCCTAGAGATATTCGCAGATGAATTTCATGCGCGTTAAAGTTGAAGGGAGGAGATCTCAAGCTCTTTGATTGTCTGTCCGCTCCTCTCTCTTGTCAGAATTCGGCGAAAATTTGATCTTCTCGAGTTCCCAAGAATTCGAGTTCGCAAGATTTCTAAGAGTCAGATTTTCCGCTGAATTTCTAACATTTAAATTGATCATATTTTTTTGTATCTGAAACTGCAGTTTCTAAATTTTATCTGAATAAAAATGCTTCAAGGCTGTTATTAAGGCTATTATTTTAAGTTAAATTTAAGAAAATTAAAATTAAATTGACTACAAAGTGAAATTAGAAATCTTGATGCCGATTTTATGATAATTTGTTGACCGATGCATTATTATAAAAACTGATTTTTACTATTTTTCTTTCGCGGTCGTCTGGTGTATACGTTTACGAATAAAAAGTTCCTCATCCAGATTTCGATTACTTTAATTGTTAATGCAGAAGATGAACAATCAAAGAGAAAATGTCAGAGGAATTGAAATGCACCAATTTCTACGTAAATATTAATCCGAAGACAAAAAGTTTGAAACAAAAGTGTTACTACTTGACCAGGCGGAACTTTTTTTAATATGTAAATTTTCAATAAAAGTGAAAGATTTCGAAAATTCGACGATAATATAGATGAAAAAAATCTTTACAAGGTATAAAGTGTCGTTTTTCGAAGAGTTGAATTTCTTGAAAAATATCAAGGTACAAAACTTACCATTTTGACTGAACACTATAAATTTATCTGAAGCTCTTCATTCAAATTTATTTGTTTACCAAGTTAATGCAAATACTTAAATACATGAACTTAATTCTATGATATCATTGGTAATTATAAGTGAAATCTTGCAACAAAAATTGGGTTAATAGTATCAACAGGCACAAAAATATTTTTTTTCTAAAATTACGGAAAAAACAATTATTGTATAAACTAGGGGCAATTATAAATTGAGTCTCGATCTCAGCTTCTAACTGAGGTAGAAACACTCTCGATTTTCGGAATCAGGGGAAAATTCTATAGAAGATGTAACATCGAAATCGACAGGACCTATAACGGCATACAGGTCTACCCATGGCTCCTAGAGTATGAGAACTTGAAACGATTTATGCGTTTCTTCTGTCAATCGGAAATCACGAATCGAACTTAATTTAGTTTTTTGAGGCTATGTTCTCCTATTCAGAATGTCTTAAAATTATATAACGAGTACATCTCCGAATGTGGCTTGGCAGATTTAATTCCTGGGTATATATTGATTTTATTTAAAAGAATTAATTGCTTTTTTATTCTCCTATTTTCGTGAAAAATTAGGCTATTTTCAGTGTTTGAGGATAAGTTTAGGCTTTGCATTCTGTAATCGGATTGTTTTGCTTTATCACTTTATTGCATCAGAAATGAGGTATTTCGTGGATTTGTTGAAATCCATCTTGAATTTTCAATCATTTATCGTCAGTTCTATTAACTTTTTTTGATTCTATTTAAAATCAATTGAATTCCTCCAAAGGTAGACCACGGGAAGATTGGTTAGAATATGTGAATGAGACCCTAGTTAGAAGAGACATAAGAAGTAACAGAAACACGAGAGCCTGCATGAAAAAATGCATGGACATAAAAGAAGCTAGAGAAGTATGCCAGGTCAGGAAAGTATGGCGGCAAATAGTTAATAAAAAGAGTGTCAGTAGAGTGAATGACGTCTGAAACAAAAGACCTTGGCCACTAATGGACCCAAGTGGGGAACTTTACATAACGACTTCATGAGGTTCTTCGCTTGGGGTGATTGCTAGGGAGATTGATCAGCAACCTGGGTCGCAGCAGTGTTGCGGAACGAACGTGTTATTTACTTAAATAGCATGAGAATTCTGGATCAATCTGAAAAATCTCTATCCCTTCCACACACTACTCCTTTCCCATACCGAGTAAGTCACGCCTACCCCGAAAGGGAAATGGCTTAATAGTGTAATAATAATAATAATAATAATAATAATAATAATAATAATAATAATAGGGAGTTTAAAATTATTTCGAAGAATTATCAATTGATTTAGATCTACAATTAAAATTTCCCAAGGTTTTTAAATATTTTAAAGCACTTTTTACAATTATTTGGCATGTACAACAGTTTCTAAAAATTACAAGAGATTAAAATAGTCATTTACAATATTTTACGTTTTTTTAAAGTTCGCAAGTAATTTCTAATTGATTTTAGTACTTTAATGAGATTTTAAAGTGTTTTAAGTATCTTAGGAAATGTAAAATGGTTTCAAAGAGTTATTGATTTGGATCCATAATTAAAAGGCTTCAAGGATCTGAAATATTTTAAGGCATTTTTAAAAATTCCATGGAATTTATAATAGCTTTTAAACATGCCAAGGGATTTGAAAAAAATTAATTCAGAATATTTTAGTTTATTCTGAAAGATTTCAAGGAATTCCAAAGAGACTTAAACTAATTTCAAGGAATTTCTAAGGGTTTTAATCATTTTTAGAGATTTAAATATTTTAATGACTCTCAAAGAACTTATTTGCAAGAAAAGCGAGGGATTTTGTCGGGCTTTAAAAAGATTTGAAGAAATTTGAAAAAAAATTTCCAATTCATTTTGAATTCACCCTAAATTATTATTAGTTTATCGTTCAGTTTTTTACATTCTTCTAAATTTACTCCATTCTATTAATTCAACATATTTTTAAAAATTTTTATTTCATTCATCTTGAAGTATTTAAAACTCACCCTAAATTTGGAGGCATTTGATCAAATTCGTTTGAATTATCTTTAATTTTTTCCTAATCAATTTCAAACTTATTTTTGAATTGATTGAATTATGATTAAACAAAATGTAGACTTGATTTATTTTGAAAGTTGTTAGTTTATATAAGTTTGATTTGAAAATGTTATATAAAATTTTTTTTCACTTATTGAAAAGTTTACATTTTAGTATTTTTTTAAAATATTATATTTATTTTATAAGACATTATATTAAAGCTATTCAGCTTCTACGTTTTTAATTTTTTTAAGAATGGTTGCGCATCAAATTTCTTAATTCAGAAAGTGCGCTTTTAATACTTTGAATTATAATTTTTCTTTATTTTTCATGTATTGAATTTGAAAATATAAATAAGAAAAAAGCCTTTTTGGAGACTAAAAAAACTGGTAAATAGGGTTGTTTCGCGATTTCAGATAAAATCATTTTTTATACATAATTTTTAGTTAAATAGAAGGTGCGTTATAATTTTTTGTTCTTTTGTGTGGTTTAACAGAAAAAAACGTTAAAAATTGAAGGCGGTAAAACACTTATTCAAATTGGTGTCACGTGGCTGCCACGTGACTCAGGGATTCTCATAATTATTTATCAATGTAACGATGCGAAACTCACGATGAAGAGGTTAGGCCATGGTCTGCTATCAATTCAGACAATTTTTAATTTAATAGCTTTATTTATTCATGATTATGTGACAAAAAAAGTTATCCTGTTGTAACATTTGGCTTTTTACGAGTCAGTAGTATGTTGAAGGAAAACAGTAAATGCAATTATTAACACATTTTAAAATCGTACATATTTAGGAATTGTTCAGTAAAACAGCTACATTTAAGTAATTTTTCAATGAATTCTTTATACACGCCATAAATATATCTATTTTCGGTAGATTTTCTCTATTGTTTTTTTACGAAACCCTCCTTTGACTTTTTGTTTACACAATATTTTGCGACTTCTATTTTCGATGTGCACATAATCAAAACAAAACATCGGCACAGAAAAAGATATTTGAGAATCACTGACCCGCGGTCTGTGATTGGTGGAAAATCCGACCTCTTTGACGTCAAAGGGGCCCTCCAATCGACATCTTGATACAAAATTCATATTTCAACATTAAATTGAAAATAGTAAACAATATGTAACAAATATTTTATGGGCATTTTTATACGAGTAATTTGAATTTTACGTACTGTAAGATCCATTTATTAGAAAAATTATATCTGACTTTGGAAACAACCCTATTTTGGTATGCTAAAAGTTTAAAAAAACGGCCTGTCATATGAAAAATATGGGTTAAGGGAATTTTGTAGCTAAGTTTTGGAACGTACGCCTTTATGAAAATTTTAATTTGTCTTGTGTCTTTGTGTTATTTTTGCGATTAAAACGAAAACCACTTGTTTTATCGAAAAATTAATTTAAACCATTTTTAGACTTTTTTGCGTTAAACAACCTTTCTCCATATCTCGTGTCATTTTAACAAAAATTAAATTTTTTATTTTCAATGTTAGTATTCACGATTAAAATAAAAACTACCAATCATGTTTTTAAAAAAATATTCATAAAAATTGTTGTTCTCTACTTTCGGTAAAAATTGTTATCTATTTATTTTTACTTAGATTGTGTCGTGTATCAAAAAATTTAAGTTTTTTATTTTTACTGTTTTTTTATAAATAAAACAAAAACTACGTGTTCTATAAAAAAGTGATTAATAAAAAATTTGTAGATATTTTTTGGGTGCACGATGTTTGTCTTATTATTTTCTTCATATCTTGGAAAGTTCGATAGCAAAATGCAACTTTTGATTCCTGATTATTTTTTGTTCAATCAAAATCTGAATTTTCAATTTTTCGAAAAAATTCAAAAAGTTATTATGATAACTTTGTAGGGATGTCGAAAATTAAAAATTTTCTTTTCAAGTTATATGAACAAGTGTAAAGAGAATTTTTGAATCATGAAAAAATGTGGTCTCAAAAATTTTCAAATTGCGCTCACTTTTAGAATTTTTATCCAAAATGGTTGATTAACGAACTTGGCATTTAGCTTAGGACAATAAAAGAGTGTACCAACGGCCAATCTAATAGATTATTGTTTACATTCTTACTCATGAGAGTGTAATATAATCGTCCAAATTTTCGATCCCTGGTTTTTACCGGATCTTTATGTTTCGGCACGCACAGAATACGATAATCATAAAATGTTGTCAGTATCTGTCCGTCTGTATGACTGCCTGTATGTCTGCATGCGTGTCTGTATGTATAGTTACCTGAATGTTGTAACCGCGCCTACTTTGGAAGGATTTATCGACTCGAGTCCGCATTTCATATACTTCTAAAGGTTCCGAAAATGAAGATTAAGTTCGTTAATCAGACATTTCCAACAAAAATTACAAAAATTGAGAGCATTTTCAAAGTTTTTAATTTTTTCAAATTTTATCAATTTTTGTCGAAGTTTCTTATAGATGGGTAAAATATCTGCAAATTATCTAAATAAAATTTTTCATGATGATGAAAATGAGAAAATTTATATACTTTTAAAAAATTTGAAAATTTTGTAAAAATAGAAAAAATTATATTATTTTATATATCCAAAAATTTCATTCCAATTTTTCACTAGATACCAAATATATTTTAAAACTATTCTAGTCGAATTTTTGGATTGGCCCACATTTTAAAAAAATTAGCGCTTTTTCAAACTAAGATTTGAAAAGTATCTTGATGAAGTTTTTCAATTGAACACAAGTTATCGAGCGCGAAGCGCGAGTTTCGTAATTAGAATGTAATCGTCAAAGGCGTAGTTGCTTTGAGAACCTTTTTAAAAACAAATAGAAAAAAATGTAAGTTACAATTTATGATTGTAATTCCTCAGAATACCTTCTCTGAAGATAATATAAAAATGATTTATTTGTCATGAATTTTTGGTTTTAATCGTAAAAAATAGCACTAAAAACATTTGAAAAATTAAATTTTTTGAAACTTCACACACGAGACGGAAAAGAAATTAAAAGACAAAAGTTGTGATTAGAATGTGTGCACGCAGCCGGCAAATTGTTTTGTTTTTACTGTTAGTGAATTTTTTCATGATTACAGCCAAAACTACGCATCCTACCAAAAAGTGGTTAATAACAAATTTGGAGATGTTTTTCAAATGCACAATTTTTGTCTTCTCATCTTTTACCGTGTTTTGCATAGTTTAGCCGAAAAATGTAATTTTTGAATTTTTCATTATTTTGTATGCTGTCAAAATATGAATTTTTGATTTTTCAAAAAATTCAAATTGTTGTTATGATAATTTTGTAGGCAATTTAAACACAACATTTTTCTTTTCTTGACTTTTTCTCATATCGTGCGTTATTTGGCCTAAAATGTTCATTTTCGTGTTTTTTGGAATTTTGTAAATGCTATAACTCTAGTAATTTTTCATTTTATGAAAAAGTAATTGAGATAAATTGTTCGAATTTTTGAATACTATGAATAACCGTACAGAGAATTTTTGAAGTTTTTTTAAGTTTAGAACACTAAACGAGTACAACATGGACATTGGATAAATACTGGAGGGGGGGGGGGGGGCAAATTTTAAACAAATCTAATACCTTCTCTGATGAGTATGCAAAAAACTTTTTTTAATAATGTTGATTTCTTATTAGGAATAATTGTGGAACCTCTGTAAATTAAATGAGACTTGAAAAAAAAAATTTAGCTAAAAAATAAAATAAAATTTTGTTTTGAAAACCTAAGTATTTGAAGATCAGATATTTATTTTGTATAGCGTAAGAGATCTAATAAATGAGGTTCCGTTTTTATTATAATAATCATTCTTCATTAAATTGTTTGACTCTTCTCTTCTTCCATTCGCCACCTTCTACTCATCCCTTCACTTATCATGTCTTCGTAATTCACCCTCTCAGAATTCACTCCCTCCCCCTCTACTTCACTTTGCACCACTCTCCACTCACTTGTAGCATATCTGCCCACCCCCTCTACAACTTACAACCTCTGAACTCATTCACGCAACCCCGTATCCTTTCATTGAATAACACAAACTACGAAGGGTGTAATTTTTCATGCTACAATTGGAATTTGTCAACGTAATAATTCTTTGATTGTAGTACTCCAGACAATACTTTCATTTTAAATGAAGAGGTCGGCCACTTTTATATTTCTGGCACACTCCCTAAATATTCCTATATATTCTTTCAATATTTTTGATATTCTTGATTTTCCCAAATATTCTTGACATTCTATATATTCTCAAATATTTAGAAGTACTCCTAAGTATTCACAAATATTCTAAAATTTTATATTTCTCATTTCCCCGATTCCTTCTATTCCGTTCACCTTTTGCATTCGTATAGCTTTTTATGGGGTGACTTTTCCCAGTGGCGCCTTGGCGCTCATTTACATGGGCATCTGGGTGACCACACTATTGTCACTATATTTGGCACAATTCGACACTTTTTCTGAACAAGGACACTATTTTGTGATTATTTTAAGAAACAAATTAAACTAAATACACTATTTTTTAGGATTGTTAATTCCACTACTTCTTTATTATACCTAGAAAGATATTTCACAACTACTTTGCTAATTGGCTAAAATAATATGTGCGCGAATTCAATCATTTACAGCACAACGGAAAATTGTCTGAATCGCTGATTAGGGGCCGTACATAAATTAGGTAAGTTTTTTTCTTAGTTTTTTTACTACGTACCTCCTTTGTTATTCAAATGTTCAACCAAATAATTGAATTTTTAAGCAAGAAAATTTTTTTTTCTACCAGAAAAGACAAATTGTCATAAGATAATTATTTTGAAAAAAATGAATTCTTTACAAAACAGTGTAATTTTCAGTTAAAAAAATTACATTTTATTTTAAAAGTATAAATTTCCTACTTAAATGATGAATTTTAACAACAACAAAATTAACTTTTAAAAATGTAGTACTAATTCCAACCAAGGAGATGAATTTTCAACCTAAAAAGATAAATTTTTAACGAAACATGTAATAGTTGATATTTCATAAGAATAGTTTTAATTTAAAATACACAAGAGTTATATTTACCAATATAAATGAATTTTGAACAAAATAATTGAATCCTCAACTCAAATAGAGTAATTTTTAACCAAACAGTTACACATACACCTTTTTAAACAATTAGTTACATTTTGTACGGAATTGTTAAATTTTTAAGATGAAAATACGAATATTCTACAAAACAATTACATTTTTCAAAAAAAGTTACTTTGCAACCAGACAGATTAATTGTTAACCAGACAGTTACATTATTAACCAAAAAATGTGAAACTTTACAGAAAGAGATGAATTTACAAATTAAAAAGTTGGATATTCAACTACATACTTGAACTTTCTACCAAAACAAATTTCTAAGTCAAGAAAAAAAATTGTGATCAAATTTTTTTAATTTTTAAGACAAAAAGATGAATTTTCACCAAAACAGTTGAATTTTCAACCAAGTAGCGTGACTTGAAAAAAATGGTTAAGTTTTTACCAAATAATTCACTCTCAAACCTCGTGGATAATCGTATTGTAATCTAATTAATGTAATAAACCAGTCAGTAGGGCGAAAATCTGATTGAATCCCTCATATTCCTACATATTCCAATATCCTTGATATTCTTTTTATTCCAAAATATTGCGATATATTCTCTATATTCCTGAACATACTTTAGGGAAAATATTCTTGGTATACAAACAATCATAGGCTTCGAGCGCTCGGGCTTTATTTTGACCATGAATTTAAGTCTTAATTACAATTTCCACAACTTCAAGGCTTCGAGGGTGGGCCGTTGTCTCATTTGGATAGCTGTATATCTAGAATATTGTTAACCATCTCTTCAGATCCATGAAGCTAATTAATAAAGGATTTAGGAATTTTTATTAGAGCGTACATCTATCTGAAACGATGCCCATGCAAATTA
The DNA here is from genome assembly GCF_010883055.1 of Belonocnema kinseyi. Lineage (NCBI taxonomy): Eukaryota > Metazoa > Arthropoda > Insecta > Hymenoptera > Cynipidae > Belonocnema > Belonocnema kinseyi. The sequence continues at coordinate 130,023,896 of NC_046660.1, read as the reverse complement.
AGCTCTACTCAAGCGCACCATGTTTCCTGCACGGGCGAGTCTCAGGATATGAAACGTCGGAAGTTAAGCGAACTAAGTAAAAATGCGAAAAAGCTTTATCTTATAAAAAAATCACTTCATATAGCGGGTTTCTAGAGGATTGGTGAAAACAGTTTTAGAAATTTATTTTTAACATGATCATGTTTTGTCAGATGTCATGACCAAGCAATTTAATTATAATGACCTGAATAGGAATAATATTTTATAATCAATTTGGCATTAAGGAACGATAAATGCAGTTCGTGATGCGCTTGTCATCTGTTAGAAAAGCTCCCTAATCGAAAATACGCGCAGTGCCATATGACGATAACTACCATGATCGAGGGTGTTCTAATACCAGTAGTTTCAAAGGAATTTCAGTAGCACGTGGTCGATCGCGTTCGAATTATACAGAAGCGGAAAAAGGATTGCTTCGAGGATGAGGAGAAATTGTTAGCGAGACGGAGGCTGCTAATTTGGACACCAGTCTTTATGGGGGTGGCTAACGCGGCAGCCGTATATAGGGTATTAAATATAAATAGTACATAACGCGCAGAGCAGGGGTAGCAGAAACGAATGAATGTGTCATACCGGGTAAATGCGGTTGTTGTTGGTACGTTCAATTAGATTCGAGGGATTTCCGACTTGACTGACAGATAGTGACTGATCGTTCTTTACAGTTGAATGGCGCGCGAGATTAATCGCAGAAAGCACGATAAGTCAGCTGCATCATGAAATCTGCTTGTACAATTTCATGACATCGCATCAATTCGATATCTATACTATGTTAAAAAATTGACTTTCGAAATGAGTTGACTATTGCACCGTGATAGACATACTTTTTTTCAAATAACATCTTTATTCCTTGACTATTTTAATTATTCTTTGCAATGAATAAATCTATTTATTCTGGTCAGTGGCGGATCCAGGGGAGGTCTTTAGGGAGTTCAACCCCCCCCCCCCTGAAACTTTTAGCCTTTCGTATCAAAGGCCGACGCCTCTAAGCTATGCATGGGATATATATATTTGTTGACATCTCCCCCTAAAATATTTTTCTAGCACCGCTCCTGATTCTGGTGGGTCGAAAGAAAAAAATGTAAATCAATAATAGCCTAGCACTTAAAAATTTCATTTTGGTTTTCTTATCGCCTGTGCAAAGTAAGAAATAGATCGATCAATCTTTTTAGGTTCCGCGCGTCAAAAAAAAAAAAATCTGCCGGTCGTGTGGGCACATTTCCATCGCGCGCTACGCGCGCATCTCGGGAATTTGAGCCCGTCTAGGGCGTGCGATTGTTAGATCTCGCACTTCGCGCTCGATAATGTATTTATCTATTTATGTATTTATGTATTTAACTCGGTGTTTGTACTGCCTCCAGATCTGCGCACATACCTTTTAAATTTAGAAGTCAAAGACATCGACAACTGTCATTCGGTATTTTGAATTCTTTTTTGGTGAGGCTCGTTCGCTTTAATGAATATATTTTCATCACGTTTCTCCTGCTTCGCACTGGATTTGGTCCATAGTGCGAACTTTTCTACATTTAGTTCAACTCTATTATATCAATGTATTTTATATTTATTTCTCTACCTAGGTCTGCGACCACTTATCCAGATATTGCAAAATAAAATACAATTTTTATTTTTCATGATTACCCTAATATTTGTACTGTATTTTTAAAATTTTTTTATTCTCAGCTACCATAAAAAAATATATCATTCCAATCAATTTATATTATTAAAAATCATTATATGCATTGATATTCAAGCAAATGTATTTTTATTTTCATGTTTTTATAATTTAAAAAAGTGCGCATCCTATGAAAAACAACTTTTTTAATTAACACTTCATTGCACCTTGTCTTGTTTATTCAACAAATCAAATTGTTTTTCAATTTTATTTTTTACGAATTGAACAAAAAGTACGAATCCTAACAAGAAATAATTAATTAAAGAATTGCAGATCTTTTTTAGGTAAACAGTTTTCGTCTAATATATTCTTTTCTTGCCTCGTGTCGCTTTTCAGATTTTTTTGAAAATATTTTTATGTTATTTTGTACAATTACAACAAAAACTACGCATCATACTAAAAAGTAAATAATGAAACCTTGCAGATCTTGTTTGGGTACACAATTTTTGCCTATTCATGTTTTTTCTTAGCTTATTTCGTTTGTCCTAAAATTTGTATTTCTTACTTTTAATATCGTATCTTATGAATAAAACAAAAACTACGCGTTTCAACAAAAAGTGATCATTGACCAATTTATTGACTCATTTTAGGGTTATCTACTTTTGTCTATTAACTTTTTCCGCATCTTGCATTGTTTTGCAAAAATGTAATTTATTTTATTTTTCATGTTAGTTTTCACAATTGAAACAATAACTACGTCTCCTATCAAAAAACGATTCATAACAAATTTGTGGCTCTTTTTGAGCAAATGACTTTTTTCTTATTATTTCTTGCGTAGCTTGTGTCGTTTTTCCGAAAATGTAAGTATTTTTATTTTTAATTTTTTTAACGAATAAAATAAAAACCACGCATCCCATCAAAAAGTGACCTATAATCAAATTTGTAGTTATTTTTTAATCGCACTAATTTTTCCAAAGCATCGTTTGTTATATCTTTCATATTTTGACAGAAAAATGTATTTTTTATTATTTTTGGCGCAATTAAAGTGTGAATTTTTTATTTTTCATGAAAGTATGAGTAGTATGAATAAACGCACATATAATTTGTAAACCTTGAACAAAAGTGTCGAAACATTTTTAAAATATTTCAACTTTTTGCATTTTTATCCAAAATAGCTGCCTGACAAACATAGCCTTTGTTTCTGACACACAAAGAGTATAACAAAGGCCAATCCAATAGATTAATTATTTCAAAAGTTATCGTTCTCAAAGCCAAACTTACATAAATACATAATTATAGGCATAAACACATACATACCGTCAGAAAAATTCCTGAAAACCTTTATTTTACGGTGCTGAGGGTGTCAAAACGTGAAAATTTGGCAAAAACGAAGTGAGGTGGAGTCAAATTTAACAGAAATCTAATACCTTCTCTGCTAAAAATAAAAAAATCTTGATTACCTAAGTTTTGCAAAAATCGTCTTTATTATTTTTTTCGTAATCTATATAAAATGCCTAATTTTCAACATTTTTCCACCATTTCAATATTTTCAAATTTTCCAGGTCAAATTCTCATTTTCACAAACCTCAAATAACTGCAATAGTTTTTAAAAACTTGGCAAAATATCCTAAAAATTTGTTGAGGCTTGTGAAACTAACTCTGATTAAAAATTTCCTCTGAAAAAAATTGAGAAGAAATGTGACATTAATGTATGGTCCAGTAACTTAAAGTGCTAAAATCTTTTAACATACTCACCTAATAAAAATGCTTCGACTTGAGTTCGACTTGAATTGCCCCCAATCAAGACATCCTGAAGTCGAAAAAGTTGACTTGAGCATGTCTCAGTTTTGAGACGGAGCCAGACTTCAATTTATGCCTTAAAGACAAGTTTCTATGCCTTGGAAACATAAATTTATCTCTTGAGTCGAATTCTTATGACTCTAACACGTGCGGTTTATAACTTCGACCGTATACCTGCTCTAACAAAAAGGGTAGTTCTAACAGTCATAAAATCTATTCTTTGTTAATGGTTAAACAATC
>NC_046660.1:130013889-130020111 GCF_010883055.1 Belonocnema kinseyi | reverse complement strand
AACTTATGTACGGATTGTTATTTGTATTATACTTGTTTGACAATGATACCGAAAAAGTAAGACGAGGGCCTATGCCTTGACTCAGTTTTGAGACGCAGCCAGACATTGATGTGTTGGAGACGAACTCAAGACATAATCAAGTCTAACTCAAGTCGAAGAATTTTTACTCGGGCATCATAATGAGAAGGCTAGCTTTCTGTGAAAACTAACTTTTACGAATTTCTTTAAATCCCCATGTTTGGACGCCACCTGAATCTGAAAAAAAAATGGTTTAACGATGGTGTCTGTCTCTGAAAATGGTCTGAATAACGCGCAGTACAAGGAAATGCAAGCGGCTGGAAGGAACTGGAGCTGACGGCGCCGAATATTAGGCATGCAAGCTAGCGGCTAGAGGGAAGAATATTTAGGGTAAAGGGTATAGGAGGGAGGAACGAAGGAAGTACAGGAGTGGTGGGGGGACATTGCTACTAGATATCTCGTTATGGGAACTATTTAGTCTAAGAGCCGAGGCCGTTTTTGGCGAGTTATTAGGTAACAATTCTGCCACTATTTTCCTGATTGTTGAAAATACCCTGCTCAAAAAATTTAGCTTCTCCAGAGGTATTCCCGGGGAGAAGGTGTTTATTTACTCATTCGAAGTTGTAAAAAAAATGATTAAAATAAGTCATAGGGTAATAGCTAAATCTTTCTGTGTTGAATTTCAAAACAATTAGACAATGTTCCGTGCAATTGGCAGAACAATAGACCGCTGCGGAAGGAGGGGCAGAACGATCTAAACGTGTAAAAGAATATGTAATTTTAAAGTTATTTTCTAACAATCAAATTTTTTATATAACATTCTACTTATTATTCAAAACATATATTCGAAGAGGCAGAACAAAATCTCGGGGATAACATCCTGGCAGAACATCGCAAACTGCCCGGTTTTGACATTGGCCATTGTGCGTCGGTTCGCGGCACTGACACCGCGAGCAGAGTGGTCACTTGTAATAATAAACATCGAACAATAATATTGAAGCGCCGTTTTCGAAATTTTAAATATTCTTTCGAGTCACTTCAAACTATGGATCGACCTAAAATTTTGCAAAACATAACTCAGTATAATAAGTTTAGTAGAACCTATCTTATAAAGGGTTTATTTTCATCGACTTTTACGCATGAAAATAGAATCTCTTTATTTTAATCAGTCTTTTTTGTTCTCTGAAGCCGATTTTCGAAAGCCGAGAAATTATAACCTCAAAATTGTTCGTCTATTGTAATTAACATTTTTTGCATACGCTATTGTCAAAACTGAATATATTTAGGAGCAAGTTCGTATATTTTATTCGAAGGTGAATTTTCAGTCATTCAGTGGGGTGGATTGAGAATAAAAGATTTCAGAAATAATGTTCGCATTTGAGAGGTGTGTGAAAAATTGGAAAACATACTTCCTACACAAAATATTTGTACACAAAGTGTACTGGCTTTTTCCCCACACAAATTTTTACCTATAAAAAAAAAACATTTCCTACACTGAGAAAAAAGTACTCTTGAATAAAAAGTTCCGGTGCTTTTGAATTCCGCATTATTAATACAATAGTTTATATCAATAATCCAATACATTTTGGTTTGAGTGAAATAATTCGAGTTTCTTAATCAAAAGTATGGTAATATAGATTAAAATATTGACGATTATATGAAGCTCAAGCATATAAAGTTGAGAAAAATAAATGTACATTTATTTCGAAAAAATTTTGTATATGAAGTGTTAAACATACTTTTGAATTAACAAATTACCTTTTTAACTTCTACAGAAAATTATCTATAAAATATTTTTTATGATTCATGAGCGCATACAAATGGATTAAATTAATATATTTTCGAATCTTCCAAAAAATGTTGGAACACCATCAAATTGAACTGGAAATATATATAATAAACACTGAAACACATTTCTAGTCGATGTGATTGGTGTATTAAAATTTGTTTCAAAGTTTGAACTTGGCAATTTGTCAGCGGACGACCGAAAAATCCCGAAAAATAAATCTCCAAAAGTTATGAAATTGCCGAAATATAAAATTTCCGAATTGAAAAAATTATTGAATAATAAAATTCACTACAGTTTATAATATGACTCTAATTTAAAATTCCATAAGAACAAAATTTCCGCCAGAAAATTACCGAATTATAAAATAGCCGAACCAGTAAATTCCAGAATTCAAAGAATCAAAAATATTGTTTTGTTGAAAATTATTTATTCCTTTTAATGGAATAAAGAAATACTTTTATCAGAGAAAGTTCTTTAATGTTAAAAACTGTATAAAATATTTTTAAAAATGTTAAATAACAATAATGAAAAGGAATGTATTTCTGTATGAGCAATTTTGTTTAAACTTTGATACAAACTTTCTTTGATCGCCGGGGTCATTAAAAATTATTATTTGACATATTTACAGTCGCAAAAAATAAAAAAAAAATGAAAAAAAAGTTGTCAAATAAAAGGTTTGAACTAGCGACAACCTGGTCGTTAGATAGGCCCTTTACCATTGGACCAGTGACGCAGGGTGAAAAGAGCAAAGCGTGACTCGGTAGACATATAGCAGCTCCGGCGACCGTGATTTGCATACGCTCATAATTTGTAAACTTGGGCCCACTTTCAAAGAAACCGGGACACGTTTCTAATTAATATAAAGAGATATGTTGGGTTCCAATCGTGTACAAAACGTAGTTTCATACACAATTATAACCCGAAAGCCAGCAATAGTTTAGTTTAGAATAATGTATGGAGAATATAGTTAAGAATTATTGTCAATAAGAATACGAGTAAACGGAGGAATATGTGTCAGAGGTTAAAGAAGGTGTAAATTCTTTAGATTTTAACTTCTGAAAAACAAAAGTATTTTGCATTTGAATCAATATTTTTCATCTTTGAATACTGTTACAACGATAGTATCGCACTTTAGAACTGAGAGCATGATGCTATCAATTTATATGAGCTTCAAATTTCACTGTACTCAACTTTATAATATTTCACTATTAGGTCCAGGACATCTTCATGTTGAGTCTAATCAATTTTTTTATAATTTAATAATATTTTATTTTAATCAAGAAAATAAGAAACAATAGTTTATCTTTTTGAATTGATTGTATATGCATTTGACCGAGCGCGAAAGCACCGTTTGATGCTTCAAACCAATATTTAATTGATTCAGAAGTATTTTTTTCTCAGTGTACATAAAACCAAACACTAATATATTTTTTCTACACAAAATATTTCCTAAACAGAAATAAATAATAATTATTTTTAAATATTACGTCTAATATTTTGCCTACACAAAATATTTCCTACACAAAATTTTTCGTACACAAATTATTTTCAACAAAACTGTTTTGCTACATAAAATATATTCCACAAAAAGATTTTCCTACACAAATTATTTTCCACAACAAAATTTCCCTACTCAAATTATTTTCCACAAAAAAATGTTGATACACAAAATTATTATAATTGCTTAAGTATTGTTCCTGCTATTATTTTCAGAACGAATTTTGTTCACACAAAATTAATTTTACACAAAATTATCATTTTTAAATAAATATTGTTCCTGCACTTAAGAGTAGTTCTGAACGATTTTGCATAGTTTTCATTAATCGTAACAACACTCAATATTTGCGGAATAAAGCAGCAGGAAAATAATTTAAATGAAGATATGAAAAAGATCCTATTTTTTGCTTGTAGGTTTATTATAAGCATAAGCAAAATAAAAAAAATCCAGGAACATTAAGAATGTTCTGCAGTAACTCCAGATTTTTCGTTTATTCTGAGGTGTCGCTAAAAAAGAGATTATTTACCTCATGAACACAAAAAATGAATTCTATCTAAATTTTTCACACTTTGGCATACTGCACAGGAATTAATAATCTATTGATATTACTTAGATTTCATGAGTAATAACAATGACGATTTTCAACATAAAAATTCTCTAGACTTTCGTCTTGGATTGAATTCAATGTGATAATGAAACAATAATAACGTCGGTTTAAGATTGTTGACATATAATATTTATTATTATTATATTATGTATTGATTTTAAGCTACGTTTCTAGTTACGCTACTGATCGTCTTCGAAGCACAAGTGACCACTCTGCTCGCAGTTTCAGGGCCGTCAACCGACGCACAATGACCAATGTTAAAACCGGCCAGATTGCGATGTTCTTCCAGGATGATGTCCCCGAGATTTTGTTCTGCCTTTTCGAATATATGTTTAGAATAATAAGTAGAATGTTATATAAAAAATTTGAATGTTAGAAAATAACTTTAAAATTACTTATTCTTTCACACCTATAGATCATTCTGCCCCCCTCCCCTCACCGCACCGGCCTATTGTTCTACAAATTGCACAGAACATTGTCTAATTGTCTTCACATTCAACACAGAAAGATTCAGCCGTTACCCTATGACTTATTTTAATCATTTTTTTTCCAACTTTGAATGAGTAAATAAACACCTTCTCCCCGAGACTATCCCTGGAGAAGCCAAATTTGGTGATCAGGGTATTCTCAACAATCAGGAAAACAGTTGTAGAATCTTTACCTAACAACTCGCCAAAAATGGCCTCAGCTCTCCGACTAAATTGAAATAACACGATGGATCGGTAAAATCTACTAGACTGTTTACGAGACATTGAGTATGAATAACGAAACTTCTATCTTAAATTTACTAGACGCGCGTAACTAGATTCATCTAGTTGCCCAACTAGAGCTTTTCCTTCGTGTTGTTAATGGTTAAACAATCTTCTATACTTTTATACAATATGCATATTAAATCAACTTATTTGCGGATTGTTATTTGTATTATACTTGTTTGACGATGATACCGAAAATGATGTTTGATTTTACGTATTTCTAACGGCTTAGGAGATCCTTCTATAAAGTTACCATTTTTCTTTTTTTTTAAGAAAATTTTTAAGGGTTATAATCTTTCAGACCCACCGATTCTGAATTTTTATATTAAAAATGACTAATTTAATAATTACAATTTTTTCATTTATCAATTCTAATTTAATTTATGAGCCAAAAAGGGTTCGATAATCTCAGCCAAGACAAGGCTAGTCTTGAGTCAAGTAAACGTCGCCTTAGACAAGACAAGGCTTAACTTAAGACAAATAAACGCCGTTTTGCATGTCATGGCCATAAAAGTAAGACAAAGGCCTATGGCTCGACTTAGTGTTGAGACGCAGACAGACATCGATGTCTTGGAGATGAACTCAAGACATAACCAAGTCGAACTCAAGTCGAAGAATTTTTACTCGGGCAGTTTCAAAGACCGAAAAGAAAGATCAAGTTCGTTGACCGGTAGTCTTTGACATAAGATTCTGGTTTTTACAACCAAAAAATGTTTAATAATAAAAAATTTCATTTTGCGGTCTATTTATGGAAGGCACGAAAAAAATTTTTTATTCAAAAAAGATCTCCAATTTTGTTTCTAATCATTTTTCATAAGACACGAGTAGATAGGTAGGGGGAGTTCTGGATACAGATTTTCTATATGAATAGCAAACTTGCGGCTAGAGCGCAGAAGGCTGTAAAATTGGTTTCGCTCCTTGTGCTGACTAATGAATCACAGTTTTGAACTATCCACACTGTCGATATTGGAAATCAATACTTAAAAATCATGGGAATGGATATTTTCAGCCCTAAAAATATGAAATAGGAGATGATATGATTACGATATCGCAATATTAGACTATTTAATACCTGTTACTCCTGGATTTGAAGTTTTTCACCCCAAAATAATATAATTTTTTATGTAGTAAATGTTTATCGCAATTGTGCGTCACTGAAAATTTCCAAGATCTGCAACCACCCTCGTGCTATTATAACAATTCTCGGTAAACAAAATTCCATTCTGATGACGTCATAGTCGATTCCTGGAATCCTTATCTATGTGAACTGAATTAATTAAACGTTCTCCTTTGATATTTGCCGACATGGGCGTCATATTTCATATAATGTTAAACAATTTCTGGGTTAAACAAAACTCTATTCTGATTATGTCACAGTCGATTCCTGGAATCCTTATCTATGTGAACTGAATTAATTAAACGTTCTCCTTTGATATTTGCCGACATGGCCGTCATATTTTATATGATGTTAAACAATTCTCGGTAAACAAAATTCCATTCTGATGAAGTCATCGTCGATTCCTGGAATCCTTATCTATGTGAACTAAATTAATTAAAT
>NC_046660.1:130012482-130013789 GCF_010883055.1 Belonocnema kinseyi | reverse complement strand
GAAAATTAAAATTCGAAAATTTTTTCTAAAGCCTCCAGGGGACTTCGTTTTCGCACGAAAAAATTTTATGTGCCCTTATTGCATCCGGACCCACAATTAAATCATTATCATATCCTCCTCTTCCTCCTCAAATCCCCTATATTATTTTGTTATTCTTCTACATATATTTTAGGAGCTTATTTAACTAAATTAAGGATCATTGAAGATTCAACAGGAGAAAAAAACATGGTTACAAATATAAGAAAGCAGCATATCTGATTGTGGCACACTCTATGGTAATGTCTTTAAACCAAAGACCTCTTGTTAATGAAACTATGTTTTAGTTTACTAAGTTGCTATAGTTGAGAAAAAAGTATGTCACGATTCTATTAATAAGAAATCCTTATCTATTCAATTGGATTTATCAAACTCATCGCACAGTGTAGTACAAAGAAAGGAGATACACTTAGTACGCATGAACAAGGTGTTACCTGTCGTTTCTTTAAGTTTGTTGTTGTTATTTTAAAGCTGTTGCGCTCGTTTTATTTGCACATCCAAATGCCACACAACATACGATTCGCGTGATATAATCATTGAATCCAATATTTTCAGTACCTACTTGTCTTAACTACACCATTACTGTATCCTTATTATTCTCCTCCTCCTCCTTCTCCTCTACTCTTTCTCGTTCTTCTACATACATTTTTGATAGTTTAGTTACCTTGAATTAAGAGAATACAAGATTTAACAGGCGAAGCGTGGTTACAACTATATGAATAGCAGCTTACCCTATAGTGACGCACTCCATCATAACCTCTGTTAACCAAAGACCTCTTCTTAATCAAACTAAGTTTTCATTTACTTATTCTGTTAACTTGAAATCCGGGCCCCTTTAAATGGGTTTATTTAATTACAATTTAAAACAAAATTACAAATTTTATAAAATTATTTTTTGAATTCAAACATTTTTTAATACATGGCGCTCTCTCTCTCTCTCTCTCCATCTATTTTTCTCTCTAAGGTTCACATGCTTCAAATAATTTACTGTCTCTCTCTCTCTCTATATATATATCCGCTCTTTATCGAAACATTCTACAAGGTTCTCAATTACAATCGACACATCTAGACACGTTTGAAATATAACGTTTTTGCAGTTTAAAAAATGTAATGTGTCACTAAAAATAACCCTGAAGTTGTTAAAAAAAAATTGCGTAGTATAATTTGATGAAGCCATTCAGAATATTGTGGAAACATAGCACGAACCACCACAGCTGTAGAATATCAGTAAGGTAGGTTTCTGTGGTCTCTGATAGTAATATATATCTACC
>NC_046660.1:130008568-130012382 GCF_010883055.1 Belonocnema kinseyi | reverse complement strand
GAAAATTAAAATTCGAAAATTTTTTCTAAAGCCTCCAGGGGACTTCGTTTTCGCACGAAAAAATTTTATGTGCCCTTATTGCATCCGGACCCACAATTAAGGTTAATAGGTTCTGAAAATATTAGATAGAATGATAACTTATACTAAATATTCTGTTTTATAAGATAATTTTCTAAACTATAATTAATTCAGGTAAGGAAAATCAATAAATAAACATACCTTTAAAAAAATTAAATTTACTTAACTTATTTTGTTACAGTAAACGTAGAAAAATTATATATCAAATTTTTAAACTTATTGCTTACTTTGTACAGTGTTGGTTCCATTTCATCAATGTTAAGAAATATTAACGACAGGAAATCTTGATTAAACAATTTCAAAATGTTAATTTAATTACATTTAACTAGTTGCTAAACTAAAAGAATGATCCAATAATACCAACCTCCCGCATTTCATTAACAATTGAAATAATTTCATGTACATTATTAACGTTTCCAGCTATTAGATCTTGTAAATATGACGGGGAAATGAAGAACGGAATCGTACGGGGGATAAAGAAAAAGCGGGTGAAAAAAGAGAAGTTGGAAAAGGAGGGGCTGAAGAATGAGAAGTTGAAAAAGGAGGGGGTGATGAAAGAGAAATTGGGAAAGAAGGGGGTGATGAAAGAGAAGTTATAAAAGGATGATGGACATGAGGAGGAGGAGGAGTAGAGGAAAAGTTGGAAGAGGAGGAGAACGAGGAGGTGGAGGAGAAGGAGAAGAGGAGGATAAGGAAGTGGAGGATATGAGCTTAGGTTCCATGAATGAACAGCCATGTTTACTCTGTTAGTGACAAGATGACTAAAAGTGTAACTGTTTTTTAACTGTTTAGAAGAGAAGTTGGAAAAGAAGGAGGTGAAGAAAGAAAAGCTGGCAAATGAAGATCGATAGGAGGAGGAGTAGGAGGAGCAGGGCGAGGACGAGGGGAGGAGGAGGAGGATATAAACTCAGATTCCATGAATGAACAGCCACTTTTACTGTGTCAGTGGCAAGATTACTAGCGCCTGTTCAAATTGTTCCAGAACTAATTCAAGACTTGATAATTTAAAAAGGCATGAGAAATACTTCTCTTTCATCACCCCCTTCTTTCCCAACTTTTCCTTCTTCAAGCCCTCCTTTTCCAACTTCTCTTTCTTCACCCCCTTCTTCTTTATCCCCCGTATGATTCCGTTCTTTATTCCCCCGTCATCTTTACTAGATCTACTAGCTGGAAACGTAAACCTCTCTTTCATCACCCCCTCCTTTTCCAACTTCTCTTTCTTCATCCCGTTCTTCTTTGTTCCCCATACGATTCCGTTCTTTATTCCCCCGTCAACTATACAAGATCTACTAGCTGGAAACGTAAATAATGTACATTAAAATTATTTCAATTGTTAATAAAATGCGGGAGGTTAGTATTATTGAATAATTCTTTTAGTTTAGCAACAAATTAAATGTAATTAAGTTAACATTTTGAAATTGTTTAATCAAGATTTCCTGTCATTAATATTTCTTAACATTGATGAAATGGAACCAAAACTTTACAAAGTAAGCAATAAGTTAAAAAATCTGATATATAATTTTTATACGTTCACTGTAACAAAATGAGTTAATTAAATTTAATTTTTTTAAATGTATGTGTATTTATTGATTTCCCTTACCTGAATTAATCGTAGTTTCTGAAATCATCTTATTAAACAGAATATTTGGTATAAGTTATCATTCTATCTAATATTTTAAGAACATATTTACCTTAACTAAATCATTATTATATCCTTCTCTTATTCCTCAAACCCCCTATATTATTTTGTAATTCTTCTACATATATTTTAGGAGCTTATTTAACTTGATTAAGGATCTTTAGAGATTCAACAGGAGAAAAAAACATGGTTACAACTATGAGAAATGCACCGTATCTGATTGTGGCGCACTCCATCCTAACTTCTGTTAACCAAAGACCTCTTCTCAATCAAACTGAGTTTTCATTTACTTATTCTGTTAACTTGAAATCCTGGTCCCTTTAAATGGGTTTATTTAATTACAATTTAAAACAAAATGTTGGTTCTAAGAAGAACCAAGATTTTCAGCATTTTAATATACGTGTTCAATGCTTCCCTTTAAATTTTTGATTCACAGTGTCCTTGCATTAGATATTATTGTTTCGATTCAGTAAATTGAATTCTTTCAGCAGATCACACTATTATATGAATGATGATTTCATCGGTTGTAGCAGTCAACTCTAATAATTATGAACCTAATTTATTTCATAGATGCTAGGAAGAGCATTCAAATTATTCAAATTATATGCCCTTTATCTAAAATAGTTGATGTAATATTATTATTACAGCTAACTTACCTGGTCTTAATTGCTAATAGTTTATTTTGCTTCCTAGCTATATCAATATAAAATTCTAAATCTGTTACAGTGATCTACTGTATGCAAAGGGATCTCTTAGGAGTCTGTTGGTATTTTTCGAGTTACTCAATAGCAAAGCCTTCCGCAATCCTACAAAATTATTTTTGATTTAAAACATTTTTTAATACACACCTCTCTCTGTATATATTAATATACCTCCCTCTTTGTCTAATTGTTCTAGAAGGTCCTCAGCTATAATCAATACGTGCGGATACAGTTTTTTAACATCACGAAATGCAACGTGTCATTTACAATAACCTTAAAGTTGTTTACGAAAAATTGCACAGTAAAATTTAATGATGATGTCATTAGTTTTAGAAGATTCTGGAAACATTGCAATGTACCAGCCTCGATTTCTATAAAAACTATATTAACTTTGAATTGCTTAATTTCTATAAACTATATTAACTTTAGATTTAAAAAGTTCCAGAATGCAGATATTCACTGTATCATTTTTATAATGTTTGATTCACAGTTTCCTTGCATTGAATTTTAATACTGCTTAGTTTATTTTTGTTATTTATGATGCTTTATTTTAATGTTTGTAGTAAATAAATTGAGTCTTTTCTAGCAAATTGTATTTTCTTCATCTCAAATGGCTGATTTGGCATCCTAGCTATATCAATATAAAACTCTAAATCTGCTACAGAGATCAACTGTATGTTATCGGACCTATTAAGAATCTGTTTGTATTTTTCAAGTCACTCAATAGAAAAGCCTTCTGTAATCTTACAAAATTATTTCTGATTTTAAACATTTTTTTAATACATAGCTCTCTCCCTCTCTCTCTCTCTCGCTCTCCTTCTCACTTTCTCCCTAAACTATACATGCTGCATATCATTTAGCACCTTTACCTATTATTATATCGCCTCTTTGTCGAAATATTCTACAAGGTTCTAAATTCTACATCTGTTGCAGTGATCCACTGTATGTAAAAGGACCTTTGAAGAATCTGCTATTATTTTTCGATTTGCTCACGCAAAGCCTTCTGCAATATTTCAAATTTCACAAAATTATTTTTTGAATTCAAACATTTTTTAATACACGGCTCTCTCTCTCCATCTATTTTTCTCTGTAAGGTATACATGCTGCAGATGGTTTACTGTCTCTATCTATTAATATATCCCCTCTTTATCGAAACATTCTACAAAGTTCTCAATTACAATCGACGCATCTAGACACGTTTGAAATATAACGTTTTTGCAGTTTAAAAAATGTAATGTGTCACCAAAAATAACTTTAAAGTTGTTTACAAAAAAATTGCGTAGTATAATTTGAGGAAGCCATTCAGAATATTGTGGAAACATAGCACGAACCACCACAGCTGTAGAATATCAGTAAGGTAGGTTTCTGTGGTCTCTGATAGTAATATATATCTACC
>NC_046660.1:130007138-130008468 GCF_010883055.1 Belonocnema kinseyi | reverse complement strand
AAGCCATTCAGAATATTGTGGAAACATAGCACGAACCACCACAGCTGTAGAATATCAGTAAGGTAGGTTTCTGTGGTCTCTGATAGTAATATATATCTACCTTTTTTTGTTTTAGAAGATTCAAGATTATAGAAAAAGAATTTTAACGTTAAATTAGATCATTCTCAATTTCTATAATCACTATACAGTAGCTTAAGTGGATGATTGGAAAAAATTTCAAATATTTTATTATATTTTGTATTTTTTAAACTTTTATTTTAAATCTTTAACGTATCTCTAGTTCTCGCTCGCTTGCTGCTTGATACGAGAATAAAGCGCTAAGGATCCCTGAGCATTTGATCTACCTTATGGAATTCTATTATTATGATTTTAGGTACCTTTTTTGCGCCTAAAACATTCAATTGACTTGGAATATTTCTTTATTTTAATTTTCTTGTTGATTCTAGACTACAGAATAATGTTTAATCTATCGGGAAGTTGTAAATCAAATTAATAGTCAAAAGCAGGTTGCCATGCATAACCGCCATATCAAATGTCACCTGTACACATGCATCTTTTGCGTATTTAAAACAATAAAGGTAGAAGTTTTTAGTTAAAGGTTTGTTGAGGTTTTCAAAAAATATTTCTTTGAATTGCCACCCTCTCATATGCTTGTGAAATAAACCATATACGTCATCATCTTATCTCCCGAGCGGCGGCTCAGCTATGAAAGGGGATGACGATTCACCACTCTGTACTCTTCGACTAAAACCTGTTTAAACTTGCAAAATACATTTCTCAGAAATTACCCTGAAAATAATCATATTACACACACTCTACATCAAAGACAATGACTATTTCTCAGAATTATATTGACAATAACAAGCAATTATATTCAACGATAAATTCATCAAAATGAAGGAAATATGACACCACTTACATCGCATCATATCTTCTAGTGGCTCACTTATCAGGGGATGATCACTCATCGCCTAGCACCAACTAGCGCTCTTAACCTGACTCACTCGGATGCAGACCTCATAATTAACACGGATATGCACTCACGCATAGCGATCCAAACTCCGTCTTACTTATTGCTATCCGTACCGAAAAATTTGAAACACGGCAACACTGTAGATAAGGATTCCTAGACTATAGTGACGTCATCAGTATGGAATGTTGTTTACCCTAGAAATTGTTTAACATTATATGAAATATGACGCCTCTATAAACAAATATCAAAGAAGAACATTTAATTAATTTAGTTCACATAGATAAGGATTCCAGGAATCGACGATGACTTCATCAGAATGGAATTTTGTTTACCGAGAATTGTTTAACATCATATAAA
>NC_046660.1:130002992-130007038 GCF_010883055.1 Belonocnema kinseyi | reverse complement strand
ATTTAATTAATTTAGTTCACATAGATAAGGATTCCAGGAATCGACGATGACTTCATCAGAATGGAATTTTGTTTACCGAGAATTGTTTAACATCATATAAAAAATGACGCCCATGTCGGCAAATATCAAAGGAGAACGTTTACTTAATTCAGTTTACATAAATAAGGATACCAGGAATCGACTATGACATCATCAGAATGGAATTTTGTTTAACCCAGAAATTGTTTAGCATTATATGAAATATGACGCCTCTGTCAACAAAAAACCAAAGGAGAACGTTTAATTAATTCAGTTCTCATAGATAAGGATTCCAGGAATCGATTATGACATCATCAGAATGGAAGTTTGTTTACAGAGAATTGTTATAATAGCACGAGGGTGGTTGCAGATCTTGGAAATTTTCGATGACGCACCATTGCGATAAACATTTGAAACATAAAAAATTATATTATTTTGGGGTGAAAGACTTCAACTTCAGGAGTAACAGGTATTAAATAGTCTAATATTGCGATATCGTATATCATATCATCTCCTATTTCATATTTTTAGGGCTCAAAATATTTATTCCCATAATTTTGAAATATTGATTTCCAATATCGACAGTGTGGATAGTTCAAAACTGCGATTCATTAGTCAGCACAAGGAGCGAAACAAATTTTACAGCCTTCTGCGCTCTAGCCGTGGTTTTGCTATTCATACGGAAAATGTGTATCCAGAACTGCCTCTACCTATCTATTGATGCGTAGTTTTTGTTTCATTCGTAAAAAATAACATTAAAAATAACAAAACTTCATTTCTAGTAATCCAGTACATGATTCGTAAAAATGAATAGACAAAATTCGCTCACACAAAGAGATTTAGAAATTTGTTAGTAATCATTTTTCATAGGACGCGTAGGTTTTCTTTTAATCGTGAAAATAATATTAAAAATACAAGAAATTTAATTTTTAAAGATCCAATTAAAAATTTTAAAAAATTTAGTACACAAACGTTGTGCACCCAAAACAGATCTAAGATTTTTCATTAATCATCGTTTGATATGATGCGCAGATTTTCTTTTAATGGAAAAAAATAAGATTACAAATTTTAAATAAATAAACAAACTTTTTAAAAATTTAACTAAAGACTAGAAAAAAAATGAATGCACAAAAGAGATTTCAAAATTTGTTATTAATCATTTTTTTATAGGATGCGCAGATTTTCTGTTAGTCTTAAAATTTGGATTGAAAATATGAAAAATCAGTGATTAGAAAAAGGACGCAAGAGACGAAAAAGAACTGATAAAAAAAGTTGTTCAACAGAAAACTACTTAGAAACTTCACTAAAAGAATTTTTTCATAGGGCGCGTAGTTTTCGTTTTAAACGTACAAAATAATATTAAAAATAGAATAGAAATAACTTTCAAAGAAAAAACAAAAAGAAAGTTTTTAAAATGAATACACATAAGTTGTTCGCCCCAAAAAGATTTCAGAATTTGTGTTTTATAATTTTTTGATAGGCTGCGTGGATGCCCTTTTAATCTTAAAAAATAACGTTGAAAACAAAAGTTAAATTGTTGGAAAAACAACCCTATTAAGAATAAAAATATTTATCAAAAATTGTGCACCTATACACATCTACACATTTTTTATTGTTCACTTTTTGACAGGTCGCATAGTTTTGTTTTTAATCATAAATATGATATTAAAAAATTTGTGGAAAACAACAAAAGGTACGAAAACAAATTGATAGTTAAAAAATGTTCACCCCAAGAAAAAGAAAAATTTGTTATAATTTATTACATTCTTATCATTTGTGAATAAGGAAATATCAGAATTGTCCGAAATTTTGACACCGCGACATTCAAATTTAAAAAAATCAAACGACGCAAAATACGAAAAAGGTCTTAAAAAGAAATTATGCTTGAATAAAAATGCTTCGACTTTAGTTCGACTTGAATTGCCACCAATCAAGACATACTGAAGTTAAAAAGGTCGACTTGAGCATGTCTCAAACAATCTTGGATATTTTTATAATATATATACATAATTAAAAATTTGTCATAAGGACAACCGCAGGATTTCGCCGGGAGCGGGTGCTAATCTGGAAAATTGCACCCGCTTCCAGCGAAATCGCGGTAAAATTTCAGCCACAACCACGTCTCACGACCGTGAGATAGGTGGTTACAGTCTCTAAAGGAATCAATACGACGATCCAGAAAAATCCTCGTGCACCCTAAGAACGCGGAGCG
Source organism: Belonocnema kinseyi (assembly GCF_010883055.1). NCBI lineage: Eukaryota > Metazoa > Arthropoda > Insecta > Hymenoptera > Cynipidae > Belonocnema > Belonocnema kinseyi. The sequence continues at coordinate 130,004,808 of NC_046660.1, read as the reverse complement.
ACCCAACGACAACCGCCTTCTGCGTTCTTCCCGCAAGTGTTCTAACACATTGTTGACACGCAGGGATGCTTTTTAGGCCATTAGCAAGCGAAAGCTTGGCACCTCCAAGAACGCCGATGATAAGGACGATCAATTTAACAGAATATTCCCGGTACAATCGTTGCAACTCCCTTATATGGTCTCGATACCCTCTTTCTTTTTATTCTCCTTGGTTATGATGTTTTTGTCAGCTGGTGCCGAAAATTCGATAACGAACATGGTTCGGTTCTTGAAGTCAAGAAGAACCATGTCAGGCCTCGAGTGAGCAACAGAAACAATTGTCGAGAATATAAAGTTCCAGTATATGAGGCACTTCCCATTCTCGACAATTGACTCAATTTCCCTGGGAGCATTTAGAGGAGCGATATTAAGGTTAATGCCGTAGGAGTGACAGAGATGGTAATAAAGCACTCTTAGTGCCACATTGTGCCTTTGAATGTAGGTCGTTCCCGCGTAAGTTGGACGACTAGATAGTATGTGAGCTAAATGCTTGGGGTGTGCATTGCACGCCCTGCAGCTATCATCGGGAATGTCTTGACTCAAAATGTGGCGACGATATGTTAAGGTGGAAATGACACCGTCTTGGCATGCAAAAATGAAACCCTCTGTACCAGACTGCAATCCGGGCGATTTAAGAAAAGCAAACGTTAGCTCACAAGATATTGACTGATCCTTCACATTTCTGTGGAAGATACCGTGCATCCTCTTATCGAGGAGCTGTTCGCGAAAGTTTTTCTCTTGTGCTTTCTTAATCCGGGCTTTCAGGAGTGAGCCTCGAGATAGATAAGATTTGATGCATTTTGCTCACCCCTAATACTGAAGTCAAGTCCGAGTGCTTCAGTAGCCTCCTCCGCTGCTTTGTACAGAAACGCTCCTTTGCCCACTTCTTCGTGATTCCTCACCATTTTAAGAAGAGGGTGTCTTCCATTTGCAACTCTATGTGCTTTACCCAGAATAATCCTGTTGTGAAGACATTCGAGACTCAATATTCCGCGAGCCGCTTGACGGCGTGATATGTACAGTCGCGGAACGGAAGACTTAAGATGCATGCTTTTGTTCATGTGCATAACCTTTCTTGTCCCGATATCAAGAGATCTGAGCTCGTTCTTCATCCATGGAACTACTCCAAATGGATAGAGTAGTACCGGGACGGCAAGCATGTTCGTTGCAGATACTTTGTTCCTCGCCGACAGTTCGGAAGAACAAGTCTGTCGGATGAGACGTTTGTATCTGCTCCGGAGAGTATCCTTTTTAGATGTCACATCTTGAATGCAGCTCTGTGGCACGCCCAGGTATGTATAAGTCTCTCCAGCGCAAAGGTGTTGTATGGCGCTTCTATCAACGAGCTCAGGATCTTCAGGGATGCCATTAAGTTTTCCTCGCTTTACATAAGCCTCGGCGCATTTGTCTAACCGAAATTCCATTCCAATTTCCTTAGTATATCGTTCGACAATCCCCAGAGCTAGATGCAGTTGCTCTCTGTTTTTAGCATAGATCTTAAGATCGTCCATGTAAAATACATGAGTGACCTTGTACTTTCGATCTGCAGGATTGCCGCACAAGTACCCGTCGGAATGGCGAAGTGCTAGAGATAGTGGCAATAATGTAAGGCAAAAGAGGTATGGGCTCATGGTGTCGCCCTGAAAGACACCTCTCTGATAGGTGACCTTGTTATTTGTCACACGATTTTTTCCAGATGAGATAGTAAATCTAGTTTTCCAAAGCGGCATCAATCTCTCTATGCACCCAACTATTTGCGGATGAACCTTTAAGATTT
>NC_046660.1:129993841-130002892 GCF_010883055.1 Belonocnema kinseyi | reverse complement strand
GCAGGTTCTCCCGATATCCGGCTACGCCTTTCTTTGAGCCTCGTTGTTCATACATTTCTTGCCACACAGGTTCAATTGCCCGAACAATCCTATCATTTAGGACAGCTTTGAATATCTTATAAAGCGTGTTGGGACAAGTTATTGACCTGTAATTCTTCGGGTCAGTTAAGTTGCCTATTTTGGGCAGAAGTATTGTGCGCCCTTCCACCAACTACTCTGGAATCGGCTCTTCCGACTTCAAATATGAGGTGAAAATACGGGCCAAATGCTGATGGGTTGAAGAAAACTTCTTCCACCAGAAGGTTTTGATACAATCTGGTTCCGGTGCGGAATAGTTCTTCATCCCTCTTAATACTTTTATCCCCTCCTCGGTAGTGATGAGTGGGCATTCTTTATCAGGTGTTATGAGGGCAACACATAACTCCTTGAAGCTCTTTATATTTTCTGAGTCTTCGTCCAGTCTATGCTGAACTTCGTAGACTTCTCTCCAAAATACTTCGACCGCCTCTGGTTTGGGTGGGTGTGCGACAGTAACTGCAGGGTCTTGGAAGAGTCGAGATAAGTCAGAGAGAAACTGTTGATTTTCTCTGACCCACCTCTCCCTCCGCTTTAGACTTCTCTTAGCGTCAGATAGTATCCGTATTCTCTCAACAATATGCTGTCTGATGGTCAGCAGCTTTGACTTGTTAAGTGTGTGTACTGTCATGCCCAGCCTATCTTTATGGCAAGTTGTTGCATTCGTCTTTTGGTCTTATGATCAGCCGTTGGTTTTGTTTTACGGTTCGCATCGGCCAAAGCTCTCGCTGAATTATACACACAATAAGTGATAGCCCAGATGTCGGATTCTCCGGAAAAATGTCCACGAAGCTCGTCATCCGTTTCAGCCAGATCTTTAGGCTTGAGAGAAACCTTGGTGTTGATGTTTCTCCGGGTCGTAAAGCATCGCTCTTCATCTATTGGATGCCTGTCTGCGGTTGGTCTAGAAACTTACAATTTATATTTTTTTGAAGAAAAATGTGAAGGGTTAGATTCGTTCAGGACCACCGATTCTGAATTTTTAAGTTAAAAATAAATAATTCATCAATTACAAATTGTTCATTCGTCAATTTTAATCTCATTTATGAGCCAATAAACGCTCGATAATCTCAGCCAAGACAAGGCTCGTCTTGAGTCAAGTAAACGTCGTCTTAGCCAAGACAAGGCTCGACTTAAGACAAGTAAACGCCGTTTTACCTGTCGTGGCCATAAGAGTAAGATGAAGGCCTATGTCTCGACTCAGTTTTGAGACGCAGCCAGGCATCGATGTCTTGAAGACGAAATCAAGTCAGAACCAAGTCGAACTCAAGTCGAAGCATTTTTAATCAGATGGCTTTCGAAAAATCGTAAAAAATTTCCTTTAACTGTTTTTCAATAGGAATCGTAATTTTGTAATATTACACCGAAAGACGCGAGATACGTAAAAAATCTTAAAGAAGGCTTTTAGTATATTTTGCTTTACCCATAAAAAATAATAGGAAAACAAAAATACCAATGTCACTTCGTCATGGCGGCCTACGAAATAATAATGTGATGGCCCACCAATGGTTATTGTTATTATAACATTCCTATAAGGCCAACATGGAAGCCAATATATCTTTTTAACTTCTTATTTTTTAGCTATTTCAACTTTTACTAATTTGACAATTATATCATAAGCAAGCAGTTTTTATTTCACTGACTTGCCATGGTTCACTCCATAAAGTTTACAAGGACTATCTCCATCGAATTATTACATCGCTATGTACAAACTATTGGCGAGAAAACTACCCGCTGGTCGGGGAATCCGACGGGGATCCGGCTTAAAACGTCACGGTAAACTGGTCGGATCCCGGCTTGAATACCGGCCGGGATCCGGTCGGGTAAGGTGAGAAATTGGTAACTTTTTTTGTCTTTTGAGGCTCATCGTAAAGAATACGGTGAACCTTAAGGGTCAAATCAAGTATACCAATTATGGTGAGAAAATTGGAGTAGAATTTCAACCACTTATAATAGAACCTCGTAGCAATTCTTTCACGTTGGAAACCACGTGGTGATTTTAGGTTAGGCAGGTACACAGAAAAAAATGTATTCATAAGAGTATAACTTAATTAAAAATAATAATTATCCGCGAACTAAGTGGGGTTTCGGACTGTTCACTGAAACAAGGTTTATTTGAATTACGGATCTCGATTTTATTTGCAAACTTCGAGGAAATGACGCGACGCGAATAGAATGTGCACCCTCGTTCAAAGAGCGAAACTGAAAAGTAGTCAGTGTCTACGCAGTCGCCAGACGCAGAATTTCTGTTTCACTGCTCTAATCAATCTTTAAATGATAATTTTTAAATGATAATTCATCTATCATCCATAATTATGTCTTTGATAACACCAGAGCTCTTAATTGTTTTTTTTATTTTGAAGAAAAAATTATCCTGGCCAGTGCCCGGTCGCCTCCCGACCATGAAATATAACCAGGGTTGGCTCGGCCAGTAACCGGCCGGCTCCCGACTTGGTGATTCGCGAAAAATCTAGCACGACCGGCTCCCGATTGATTCCTGTCCATGAAACCCAGCCTGGGGTAGCCCGGCTGGAATCCGACCAGCAACCTTGTTGTAGTAGGGCCAACCGGGGAAATTTCTACACGGGTATAGGCATCTGCCTTTGAAGCTTAACAACTCAGTCGAAAAAAATGCTAGCGCAACAAAAGAACAGTCATTTAAAAGCTGAAAGTGTTCTACGTAAGGAGCTTGAAGACGTTTATGTAAAAAAATTTTTGTGCTTAGAAGACTGAGAAATATAAAAAAGTAAGGATGTTTGGGTACATTTAAGAACAGTCAAGTTTAGAGCATTATTTCTTATATAAGGGGCGATGGTGCCATTCTTCGATCCCTAGTTCTGAATGTTTGGATGGCACCTGGCCACGGGTCGAAGAAAGGGACCAGCGGTCGGCAGTATAAGAAGATCCCCCCCCCCCACCCCCCCTGCTTTCTGTCACTTGTTTTCCAACAAAAAAATGTCTAAAAATATCACGATTTTCACAAAAAAATAAAACTAACACATCCTGACGGGTGATTAATAATAAATACAGAGCCTATCCATTACCGATTGCAGTTTGAATCGATTTAATATCTGTATTAGAACTGAAGATAATATAGTTGCACATTTTTCTCCTTTTAGGCAACAATTTTTATCATGTTTTAAATTTCTCAACTGCAACTGGTTCACAACAGTTTACCTCATACTCATGAATTTTTTCAAATTTTTTCCATGGCCCCTTGTATAAGAAATAATGCTCTAAACTTGACTGTTCTTAAATGTACCCGAAAATCCTGACTTTTTTTACATTTTTCAGTCTTTTAAGCACAAAAATTTTTTACATAAACTTCTTCAATATTATTTAAGTAGAACACCTTAAGCTTTTATATGACTGGTTTTTTGTTACGCTAGCATTTCTTTTTAGTGAGTTGTTAAATCTCAAAGGCAGATGCCTATAGTTTTCTCGCAGATAGTAGTTTATCGAATCTCTCTTCCTAACGCATGAATCTTTAGAATGTTTACTATATTTTTAAAGGCATTATTAATTGCCAAAAAAGGCTTAATGCTCGAGTTATAAATATAAATTTGCGTATTTTGTTAGCGGGACGTTCAAATCAAGGTTCTGTTATTTCCATTTAAATAATTACGAAATAAACAGTACGAGAATTGAGTAAAAATTTGTGTATCGACAAAAAATTAATTATTATTTAAATTGTATAGTTCTATAGCACATAAATAATTGTAGATTTAGTTCTCGTATTTTTTATTTATAATTTAAATAAGTATTTTTTTAAATTAATAAAATTAAGTTTATCGTTATAAATAATAATAATGTTAAAATGGTATCATAATATTTAACTATAATAATAATGTGATGCTTCAAAAAATATTTCTAATGTTTTCTTTTAATCCAGGCAAATCTGAGGATGCTTTTATTACGCGTATAGAAAGATCTATTCATCTTAAATATCGAACCGCTTAATGCTTGGGAATTTAGCATCCACATGCTCTACTTTTCTAGTAATCTTAACATGCCTATGCTCTACTATGTATTCTTATCATGGTACGAATTATTCTGGATAAATATTTATATTCTGAGCAAACGCGTATATCTCTAGCTTGCGCAGTAGTGATTCTTGTGTATTTTTAATTGAAACGTGGCCTTACATAACTTAAAAATACATAGGAATAACTACTGCGCATGCCAGAGATTTTCGCGTTCTGCTACCACTGACTAGGGCTGGGGATAAGCTCTATCGCACAGTAACATGATTTGTTTTTTTAATTTTGCTCCATAAATAGCTCTTTACTTGCCCATACATGTAATCTATCTAACGTTTATTCATAGATAGGCGGTAAACAGCCAATCGGGTCGCTGCGCGAGAGAGATAGCTTATCCCGCTAACTCATAGTCATTATTTTTCACAGTTACGACAGTAACTTAATTTAATTTGAACACAGTTTCGACTCTTTTTAATAGGACCTTTTTAATAAAATGTTACATTTTTTAGGGTAGCTGAGAATGAAGATAAAGAAGGTAGGGTGTGGCATGTGATAAATAGGGATAGAGGGGAAAGGAAGGGCGTTAACGAAGAAATAGAAATGGAGGAATGGACGGATTATTTTAAGGGTCTATTAGGGGGAGAGCAAAATAAGATCAAAGTGGAAAAGTGTAGGATAGTCCAAGGAGAAATGGAGGAAGGGAACGAGATAACAAGAAAAGAAATGGATGAAGCAATTAATAGGTTAAAAAGAAACAAGGCGACGGGAGAAGATGGGATGGAGAACGAAGCGATGAAGCTTGGAGGAGAAGGGATTAGGGATGGGATGCGGAAGATCTGCAACAAGGTATGGAAAGGGGAAGTTTGGCCGGAAGAGTGGACCACGGGACTGGTGGTACCGCTTGTTAAGAAAGGGGAAGGAAAGAAGGTAGAGGAATACTGAGGGATCACTCTCATGTCAGTCGGCTATAAAATATATGCAGAAATCTTAAGAAATAGGTTGGAGAGTCAGGTAGAACAGAAAGAAAGTATCCCACATAATCAGATGGGATTTAGAAAAGAAATGGGAACTATAGACAACATCTACGTACCTAACTATTTAGTTAACAGAAATTTGGGGAGAAAGAAAGGGAGACTAGTCGCTTTATTCGTAGATTTCAAAGCAGCATTTGACTCAGTGAATAGAAAAGTACTATGGCAGGCAATGAAAGAGAGGGGTGTAGAGGAAAAGTTAGTGGAGAGGATAAACGAAATTTTTACTGAAACCAGGATTAGGGTGAAAATAGGAAAGAAAAAAGGGCAGGTTTTCTGGACAAGCCGAGGTCTCAGGCAAGATTGCCCTTTGAGTCCGTTACTATTTAGTATCCTATTGGCAGACTTAGAGGAGAAGCTAAAGGAGAAAGGGAAAGGAGGAACGGTTTTGGGTAATAGCAAACTATACTCTCTAGCATACGCGGACGATGTAGTCCTATTAGCAGATGATGAGAAGGGGATGAACCTAATGATGAGAATCTTTGAAGAGTATGTGGGAACAAAAGAGCTGACGGTGAACGTAGATAAGACAAAGGTGATGAGTTTCAGAAATACAAGGAGCAAAATAAATTACTTTTGGAGGATGAACGGACAAAAAGTGGAAATTGTGCAGGAGTTTTGTTACCTAGGTTTTTGGTTTGAGGCAGAAGGAGGAAACGTGCTGCAGTTGCTGAAAAGGATTGAATGTGCGAGTAAAGTAATGGGCCAAGTATGGGGTATAGGAAAAAGAAGGTTCAAAAACGATTGGAGAATGAGGGTCTGGTTGTTCGATGCGTTGGTATGGGCGGTGTTGTGTTATGGTGTGGAGATCTGAGGATGGAAGGAACATAGGAAAGTAAAGAGTATCCATGAGCGATTCCTGAGGTGGGGAATGGGGTTTAGCTGGAGTTGCCCAGGATATATGTTAAAAGAAGAGTTAGGAAGAGAAAATATGGTTACTAGACAAATTATAAGAGCATGGAGGTTTAAAGAGAAGCTAAAAAGGGGAGAGGGAAGTAAAATTGCACAAGCATGTTTCGGCGAAATTCGGAACAATGAAGCGAGAGATAATGTGGGAAATTCAAAATGGGAGGTAGAAAGGAGAAAAATAAGAAGTGTGTGTAATATTCGAGAAGGGGTTATGGAGTGGCAGGACATAGAGTTAGAGCTATTGATTAAACAATGAGAAGAGAGATGGACAAAGATTATAGATTCGAGGTACAATAGATGGTATATGATGGTTAAAGGGTTGACGGAACCAGAATAGCTGCAAAAAAATAAAAAAGGAAGAAAAATGGAGTAGAGTTGTACGGTTCAGAATGGGAGAAGGAGTGAGAGCATGCAGATATTGGATGAATGAAGAGGAGAATTTATGCAGAGTATGTGGATACGAAATAGAGTCATGGGCACATGTATTAGAGAGATGTACAGGAGAGGAAGAGGGACAGTTGAGTGTGGATGAGTGTGTAAGAGGGATCTTGGATGGCAGTGGACAGGGAGTGATGTGGATGAAGTAAGGGAAAGCGAGGGAGTAGGCAAAACCAAACGGGTGATCCTGAAAAGGGACAGTAAAAAACGAAAATTGTTTTCAATATCGTGGAAAATGCATTTTTTTATGGTAAGAGGTAACGGAAGCCCTGGAAGTTCGCTCATTTTAGGAATTAATATCACTACTGTTACTATTATTTATCCTACGTAATGCGAAAGAGTAGAATATAAGTAGTAGTTAAGTTAGACTAAGGATGGAATTGTAAATATATGTACAGGGAGCGGAGGCCCTCAAACCCGTAAAAGGGAGAGATTAAATACATACATACATACATACATACATTAAATATAAACTTTGTACTTTATTTTCGAACATCTAAATAAACTGTCCCGGAGCGATACACAGAAACTGATAGAATATGTATTTAATACAAGAGTTAAACATAATAGAAAAAAATACACGCGCCCTAGGCGCGTCCAAACCTGCGAGTGAAACAAAGCCGCGCACGCTCAACGAAAGTTTTGGATAGTTTGAAAAGCTTTTACAAATTATTTTAGTTTTTTTATATGAATGAACAGACGATTTTTTCATAGAAAAACTGAAAACTATTGAAATCTCATATTAAATTTTTATAAGATTATTTGATTTCTTATTTATCAGGAAATATTCTCCTGATTTGGCTCCTTCTGACTATTTTTTATTTCCAAATCTTAAGATTTGGCTAGATAGACAGAAATTGTCGTCTGATGAGGTTATCGCCGCTGTAGATAAGTATTTTAACGGCCTCGAAACTTTCTAGTTTTTCGAGGGCATACAAAAATGTGAAGAGCGATGGCCGAAGTGTGTAGATGTCGAAGGAGATTATGTTGGAAAATTAAAAAAGATTTTGCATGAAAAAGGTGTTTTTATGTTTTTTTTTTTACCTTACTTATTGAACGACCCTCGTAGTTTTCCGGGAGAAAATTAATAATTATAAGGGAGCGCCGGGTATCTGGTGCGGCAGTTAATGTGCGGCACCCTCATTTACAGAAAAGGATTGATTTATAGCGAGAGGTATTCACTGTACATTATTTTTTTATGTGTACTGTTTTGTATGATGAAAAAATTTGCTCAATAAAGCTAATCACTCACTTCTTATTGTGAAAAGTTATTTTTTGGTGTTATGTGTGTATTTTTAAAGTGACCAGAAAGTAGTGAAAAAGGACAGTAGCATTTTTCCGGACTAAAAAAACATAATATGTAACGTTCAAGTTGCACAATATTTATATGTAATTATTAAAACCTATCATTTACCCAAAATTAATTTCATTGAACTCAGTAAATAACTTTTACTTGCACTGAAAGAGATTTTATAATAATAGTACTTGATATTTCAATATTCATGATTGATATAGTCGATTACGATTTAGGGAAATCGTGTAAACATAAAAATTATTGTTAGCATAATTACGAAACTTTACAATTGGAATATGAAAACTTAATATCCTTAGAACAAAAATTTGTATATTTGATAACAAAGATTGATATTTTATGTATTAAAACGCAGAATAAGAAAAATTGATAATGACACATACAAATAATATAAAAGCAATTATACTCTCTAAATTTGAATTAGTAGAAATTTTACTAACTCATTCAGTACACTTCATTTTAATTGATGAATCAGTTATTTTTAGAAGTTTACTAATCTTAGCAGTAAAAAAACCGTAACTGAAGTTAATCAGTTATAACGTAACTGTAGTGATTTAATTATAGACTTAGCATAAATTGAGAGAGGAAAATTTTTTAATTAGCATTTTATTTATCCTCCAATATTACTTGTAATATTGAGGTTTAACCTGTGTATTTTTATACACGCTTCATTTGAAAATATTTTATTCTTTCCATTACATTTTAATTTTTCACATATACTCGTGTCTCCTTTTGAGAGTGAAGAAAACTTATTACATCTGTATCTCATGGATAACGCAGCCACACGAAAAAAAGTGTGCGGATCTGGTAACAAGACAGATATATTCCTATGGATTTTGGGGCGCTGAATTCTATTTAGGTATCAACAATCACCCATCACGTAATGGTTCAGCTATAACCTCAAAAAATGACGAAAAATCATGCACTGAGGCAAATAAATTTCAAAATAATGCCAGTGATGCAAATTTTCACTTCAAAAACATGTCGGCAACTGTGAAGGATCGACCCTTGTCTGATATCAACTTATTTAACATAACTTTATCCAACAGAACCTGACCTCACCTAACCTGAATTAACAGAAATTTATTGAACTACACGTAAAGCTCTGGAAGCAGATTTTTCCAGTAGCAAATGTGAGCTACATCGAATGTGTCAACTCGAGCCTAACCTAGAAATAAGTCTAACCTAACCTCACGAAACACACTTAAACTCATTGTGTTGTCCCGTTGTGTTTGCGGTACCGTTTCATTCAGCTTCGGCTTAACCTACATAGAGGTTTAACCTATCCTAACCTAACAAAACCTGA
>NC_046660.1:129977108-129993741 GCF_010883055.1 Belonocnema kinseyi | reverse complement strand
AGAGGGAGCTCTTCTTAATATTTTGACACCAAAATCATGTCGATACACCTTACCGACTGCGAGTAAAGCCACCCACGCTTTAACTTGACAGACTGTATAGACCTACTTCAGTCTATTTCTGCCTGCTATAAAGTGTCCTTTTTTCTTCGAAGGAACGATGCAAAGGGTTACGCTTACGTTTAAGACCGACATTCGTTTCTCTTTTCAACATCCAGCAAAAATCAGCCATCATGACCTCGTCCCATCTAACCTGATATCGTTGTTCGATCACTTTTATGTCTTGATGAAAGCGTTCCCCTTGTTCTTCGCTGAAATGACCAACATTTTCTGGAAACTTATCCAGATGGGAATCTTGAAAGTGAAGTTTTAAATTCATCAAGCAGCCTAAGTTTTTGTAGTTTCTTATCATTTTCGCAACAATATTCTCGTAGTCTGGACTTTTTTTGTTACCGAGGAAATTTGCGTTTACTGCTTTAAAAATTTCCCAAGCGTCCATTTCAATTTCCATCATGTGGCTCACGAAATTAATATCTCTTGTCAATATTCGAATCTGTGGTCCATCAACGACTCATTCTTTCAATGTAGCGTCTGAAACATTAGGGAATTTAAGAAATATATACTTATAGCATTGTCCATCTTTGTCTAACGCCTTGACAAATTGCTTCATGAGCCCAAGCTTCATGTGGAGGGGTGGTAGTAAAAATTTTTCTGGATCAACGAGGCTTTGGTTGATGATATTATGAGAACCAAGTTTGAATTAATCTCTTAAAGGCCAATGTTTTTTGCTGTAATGATTGGCTCGATCTCTACTATTCCACAGGCATATAAAGCATGGCTCTCTCGTGAAACCCGATTGTTGGCAAGAACAGGGTTGCCAGCGTAATCGGTTAGTTTAGGTCAGGTTTTGTTAGGTTAGGATAGGTTAAACCTCTATGTAGGTTAAGCCGAAGCTGAAAGAAACGGTACCGCAAACACAACGGGACAACACAATCAGTTTAATTGTGTTTCGTGAGGTTAGGTTAGGTTAGGTTAGGCTACGTTAGATTTATTTCTATGTTAGGCTCGAGTTGACTCATTCGATGTAGCACACATTTGCTACTGGGAAAATATGCGTCCAGAGCTTTACGTGTAGTTCAATAAATTTCCATTAATTCAGGTTAGGTGAGGTCAGGTTCTGTTGGGTAAAGTTATGTTAAATAGGTTGATATCAGACAAGAGTTGGTCCTTCACAGTTGTCGAAAGTTGAAATTTTTCGTCATTTTTTGAGGTTATGGCTCAACCATGACGTGATGGGTGATTTTTGATACCAAATTTGAATTCAGCGCCCCAAAATCCATAGGAATACGTGTGTCTTGTTACCAGATCCGCAAACTTTTTTTTTGTGTGGCTGTGTAATATATTGGCACTGAACGTCAAAAATTTTTGAAGGTGATAAAGAGGTGTATATCTGTGTGTGAATGAAATTTCATGAAAGATAAGTTTATTTTGAAAATTATAAAACATTTGATGTAGCAATGCAAGGCGCTCAATTGAGGTATATTCACTTTAACCATCAGCTAACTTCACTTCGTTAAAAGCTGAAGGGAAACAATGGTTCAAATGCATGGTACAAAACTTTATTTCTGTAATATCGTTGTAATTTATAATATTTGTCATAATTTTATCATTTAATTAAATAGATATTAAAAAATATAAACTATTTTTCAAATACACTCATATAGAATCAATTATCTTTTATGAAGATATTAGCAAAATAGAGCAAGATTGAACTAATTCCCATGCATTTGATCCTTTGTTCTACCCTCAGATATCTACGAAGTGAAGTTAGCCTCTTGATTTGAAGTGAAAATACCTAACTGGCAGTACACGACGGAAACTAGAGAATAGAAAAATGTCGAATTTTAGGAAATTCAGCTTCAAAGAATTGTTTTCAATGGACATCAAATGAAGGTCATGTTCATTGATCAGATATATGTCCAACGAAAATAAAAAAATGTTAAGGATTTTAGGAATTTCAAAATATTTTTTTTCAAATTTCAGAAATGTTTGTCAACATTTCTTATACATGAGTGAAAGGCTTGCAACATATGTACTTTCATATAATTTAAAAAAATATTTGTCTGAAAGATTAGGAAATTTTATTTAAAGTTTTCACTGTATGTCAAATATATTTAGAAACTGAGTGAAATTTTTCAATTAGACTTAAATGTAAAAAGTTATATTTTTTGAAAATCTGAAACAAAAAGTTTTACGCGTTTTAGATATTTTTGTCAAAGTTCTTGGTGCACGACAAAAAGACAAAAATATGAATCTAAAATTCTACTAGATATAAAATATATTTTCTTGAGATTTTTTTAATTAGACTAAAATTCAAAAAGTTAGATAATTTTCAAAAATATGGAATGTTTGTTTTTAAGAGATCCGTAAGTTTAAAACGTTATTTTTAGTGTATTAGAACCAGGTTTACAAATTATCTTGTTGAAATTTATCAATTGGACACAAATTGAAAATTTTCTAGACAATTAAGTTCGCTAAATCATTAAGATTACTGTAATGTGTATTAAACAGAAATATGTCTATTATTTAAATAATATTTTATATATAAGTAATATTGTTTGATTCAGAATGACTTGAGTTTTCAAATGCTTATTTCAATAAATGAATAAGCAATTATTCGATTATTATTATTTGATTATTTATTTCATTATTTACACGTGCTAAGTAATTTCATATTTTTAACAAATTCACATTTCAAAATAGCGCTCAAATATATTTAGAACGTAACCTTTTCAAATTAACTTATTCCTTCAATACAATTATAACTAATCACTCAGTTTTATTAGTGCAGGTACATATAACTGATTCAATCAGTGATTTTCGTTTTACTAATCCAATCAATAAAATTCTACTAATTGTCAGTGACTCAATTCTAGCTACATAAATTAGTAAAATATAACTGACAATCAGTAACATTTTACGAATTTAAATTTAGAGAGTAGGAATCAATAGATTGAGGTACAAAAGTTAATATGAATATCCTACAAATTAATAGTCAAAGAGAAAGTGAAAGGTAATAAGAGATATTTTTATTTTCTGTCATAGACGCCAGCAGAAATTGTATTCTGCAGTTGAGGAAATTGCAAAACACTATATGAAAAAATCCGAATAGCTCCGATAATCTCCCGAGGTTAACCGAATCCGCCGAATGTACCTCATAGCCGAGCGCTCACGATGTGAATCGGAGAACTTCGTGTTTCTCGCTAAACTGGTCAAAACTCATGTATGGACACGTGTTTTCCAGTGTTTTGTTTTTAAGGCAAGAGTGGTAAGAATTGGCTACATTATACATTTTTTATGCTATTCAACTTACAAATTATAAAAATTATTAGTTGAAAATTTCAAGGATTTTACCACTCAGGTTTTGAGCATCAGATTACAAAGCATTGCTAAAGATTCTAGAAGGTTTCAATATATTCTAAAGATTTGAAAATATTTCAAAGGATTTTTTAACGTTTTACAAAGATTTATGAACGTGTATGAGGCGTGTACATTAGGGTGGTCCAAAATCATACCTGTTGAATTTTTTTTTGGATTAGAGGGCACGCCACCCCCCCCCCCTCATTTCCCACTTTTCAACTAATTCAAAATGGTTTAAACCATTTATTTTGTTTAAATAATTTTGTTTTGCTGTCACTCATTGAAAGGTAGACATTTCATGTTTGATTGCACGTTGGACATTTTTAAGAATAATGATCTTTGTTTCAAGCATTTAGTATTTGTTTAAACAGGATTCTGATGCGCTGAGTCCGAATCCGAGCCCAAAATTGCTCCTGTACGTCAGGTTTTCAAGATATCCTAACCTAAAAGTGCAAAAAACGCTAATATGGAATTTAAAAGTACTAATCTTTCCCTTTCAGATCTACTTGGATTTATTAGGATATCTTTATTTTTCACCAAAATATTGTAATTTGAAGTTTTTTATTTGAGCGTTTTAACCCATTAACTCTGAGGTATTCGGATTTATACGACGCATTCTTTATTGCTGACGGTACGATATATTTTCTTCAAAATATTATCTTAGGGGTTTTCGAGGGTGCCCTTTCCATTGCCGGTGTTAGTTTTTCGTTATAACCCCTAGAAGATCCAATATGGCGGCCACAATTGAGGGCTTTAAAAAAGAACAAAGGATCCCGCTCAAAATACCAACAAAAAAGCGTGCAGTCGTTTGGGACCAAACTTCACACATTGATAAAACAAAAGAAGACGGACTGTGCGGAATGCTACTGCGCACTCTGCGTGCATTCTAATGTTCACATTCGCCGTATGTGCGCGCCGTTCTACGGCGCAGAAAGTCTTCGATCCCTATCTGGCTCACCGAGCTGGCGACGCTTTTATGACGTGTTATCCGTAGGTGATGAAATTCGTTTTTTGCTACAAATCGTTCCGTGTTAGAGATCACGTTTAAGTGGCGGGCTATCGATTGGATGCGTAGGTAATCAAATCCATTTTGTATTTTAAATCTGTCTAGCGGTTACATTTCGTGTCGATCGTGATTTTTGTATATAGGGAGTTTTAGAATTTCCACGTTACTGTTCATTATAAGAAAAAAAATTAGTTCAAGGACTCCTTGCGCTCAAAAAGTTAATACGTTTTGTCACGTTTGTGGAAAGTGTGAAACGGAGAAATACCGTCGATCAATTAATGATTCGATAAAAACGCCATACTTCAACTTTTATGGGACTTCAATGAAAAATTTGGATAAACCGTGGGTACCAACCTCAATTTGTCATGCTTGTAGATTAAATTTGTTAAATTGGCAAGATGAAAGTACCAAGACGCAGACTGTTATTCAACCACCTGTTTGGCGTGAGCAATCTAAAGTATTTCCTTGATTGGCTGAGCAATATAAATTCTTGCCTTAATTGGCTGGAAAATATTAAGTACTTCCTTGCGTAGCTGGACAATCCCAAGTCTTGCCTTAACGGAATGGGCAATCGTAAATCTTACCTTGACTGGCTGGACGATTGAAAGTCTTGCCTTGACGGACTGGGCGATTCAAAGTCTTGTCTTGACCGGCTGGGCGATACAAAGTCTTGCCTTTATTGGCTGGGTAATTCAAAGACTTTTCCGGATTGGCTGGGCAATCTAAAGTCTTTCCTTGATTGGCTGGGCAATCTAAAGTCTTGCCTTAATTAGCTGGAAAATATTAAGTACTTCCTTGCGTAGCTGGACAATCTCAAGTCTTGCCACGACTGAATGGGCAATCGTAAGTCTTGCCTTGACTGGCTGGACGATTCAAAGTCTTGCCTTGACCGGCTGGGCGATACAAAGTCTTGCCTTTATTGGCTGGGTAATTCTAAGACTTTTCTGGATTGGCTGGGCAATCTAAAGTCTTGCCTTAATTAGCTGGAAAATATTAAGTACTTCCTTGCGTAGCTGGACAATCTCAAGTCTTGCCACGACTGAATGGGCAATCGTAAGTCTTGCCTTGACTGGCTAGACGATTCAAAGTCTTGCTTGGACTGACTGGGCGATTCAAAGTGTTGCCTTGACTGGCTCGGCGATACAAAGCCTTGCCTTTATTGGCTAGGCAATTCAAAGCCTTTCCTTGATTGGCTGGGGAATCTAAAGTCTTTCCTTGATTGGCTGGGCAATCGAAAGTCTTGCCTTAATTGGCTGGAAAATATTAAGTACTTCCTTGCGTAGCTGGACAATCCCAAGTCTTGCCTTAAC
Organism: Belonocnema kinseyi; assembly: GCF_010883055.1. Classification (NCBI taxonomy): domain Eukaryota; kingdom Metazoa; phylum Arthropoda; class Insecta; order Hymenoptera; family Cynipidae; genus Belonocnema; species Belonocnema kinseyi. Next base: position 129,988,008 of record NC_046660.1, on the reverse strand, counting down.
TTAATGGGTAATCGGAAGTCTTGCCTCAATTAACTGGAAACTATTAATTACTTGCTTGCTTAGCTGAACAATCCCAAGGCTTCCCTTAACTGGCTGCAGGCTGGGTCGACTCCCATGTGCGCGTTTGACCACTTATAGCGACACTAGCGCAATCTACAAGGAGGTTGCAAACTAAAGCGTATCCATGTGTTCGTGCACGTAAATTTGTATATTATTTAAATGTGTTGCATGAATTAAAACTGGAGAAAATAAACGAATTAATTCCAAATTACACAAATTTAAGACGAAAAATGTGTAAATACTGTTTCCTGTACCATTTTTCGGCATAAATTTGTATAATTTTGCAATAATTCTCCAATAAATGAAGAATTACATAAAACATGAAATGTAACCTTTTTTGAACATTTTATTTATTCACATTATAATAGAGAAGTGAAATCAGTGATATCCTGGCACAGCACAAACATTTCAATTTACTTTAACTTTGTTTATTTTTCAATGTCTTTATTTCACTGATTTCAGTTCATACGACGAGACACAACTTTTTTGAACTCAGCAAAATTTGAAGTTTGTTGACGAAACCATAACCTCATTGAAGACTAGAATGGCCTCGCTGAACGATTCAAAGTCTTGTCTTGACTGGCTGGACGATAAAAAGTCTTGCCTTTATTGGCTGGGAAATCCTAAGGCGCGCCATAATTGGCTGGAAAATCTAAAGTCTGGTCTTAATTGGCTGGAAAATATTAAGTACTTTCTTGCTTAGCTGGACAATCCCAAGTCCAGCCTTAAGTAGCTGGAAAATATTGAGTCTTCCCTTAGTAAGCTTGAAAATCCTAAATAAATTTAAAATATTAAATGAATCGTAATAGTAAAAAGCCTCGTAATAGTAAAAAATTTTAAAGCCCTGTTTTCCATATTCCCTCTTTTAGGAGTTATAACAAAAAACTGAGTCAATCGAAAAGGAACCCGCGAAAACCCCTCAGATAAGATTTTCAAGGGACAATGGCATACCATCTCGGCGTTAAAGGGTTAATACGCTAAATCGAAAAATTTCATTTCAAGGTTAGCCGACTTGTAGTGTGGAATTCAATTATTCTTCAAAATGTAAACGACTAAATTCGCTGCTCCAAGGGTGTGGGTTAGCCTGCTCATGATTTGGTAGGGGTGATTTCTGGGTTTAGGTGGATTAGCAGGTAGGTAGATTAACCCACTTGTGGCATGGAACTTCATTATTCCAAGAAAATATGCGACTAAACTTATTGTTACCATAGTCAGGTGGGTTAGCATGCTTGTGGCTTATTAGGGGCGGTTTCTACCCCTAGGAAACGGCTTCCGTAGATACGAAAAGACTCGCGTTACATATTTTTTATTGTTTTATCAATGTGCAAAGTTTGATTCCAAAAGACTGTACGCTTTTTGTTGGTATATTGTGCGGGATCCTTTGTTCTTTTTTAAAGCCCTAAATTGTGGCCGTCATATTGGATCTTCTAGGGGCTATAACAAAAAACTGACACTGCTAATAGAAAGGCACCCTCGAAAACCCCTGAGATAATATTTTGAAGTAAAAATATCGTACCGCCAGCAATAGACAATGCGTTGTATAAATCTAAACACCTCAGCGTTAATGGGTTAAAACGCTAAAAGAAAATCAATATTTTGGTGAAAAATAAAGATATCCTAGAAAATCCAAGTAGGTTTGAAAGGGGAAGATCAGTCATTTTGAAATTCCATATTAGCTAGTTTAAAAAAAAATTAGTTAGCTTTTCTGCTTATTATTAAATATCTGCGTCATTTAGATACTAGTACCGTATTTTGTAATAAATTCTTATTTGTTTAAATCAAAACAGAAAATACAAAGATTTCTAATACCTTTGAGAATACTAACAGCTATTCTGCGAGACCAATACAAGCCAAAAAAAACTTACTTTGAGATTTCAGAGAACATACTTGTGTGTCTACTGGGGTGATTTAAAGGAAAAAATTATTTAAATTATTTCAGAACGACAAAATTGAATGTAATTTCTATAGAATAAGGCCTTACTGAAAAAATAAACTTTTCATGACCAATGTAAAACATTTTATGAACAAATATTAGTTATTTAAAGCATTTGCTTAACTTTTAAATATTTAACAATAAGCGATACACTTAATTGAATTGAGACAAAAATCATGTTTTGAATCACACTTTCCAAAAAATGTTACATTAATATTCAGTAAATTTATAAAACAATATGAGAAATTTCAAACATTTATTTTCGAAAAAATTGTTATAAAAAACCAAATTTATTTAAACAAATAAGAATTTATTACAAAATAAGTTACTGGTATCTAAGTGACGTAGATATTTAATAATAAGCAGCAAAGCTAACTAATTTTTTTTTAAACTAAAGTTTTATACCTCTTTTAAAGAAAAAGTTACAATTAAATAATAATAAATTGTTTAAACCAATACTAATTGCTTGAAACAAAGATCATTATTCCTAAAAATGACCAATTGTGCAATAAAACATAAAAAATCTACCTCTCAATAAGTAAGTGCACCAAAAATTATTTAAACAAAAATAAATTATTTAAACAATTGCTAATTAGTTGAAAAATACTTAAAACCATTCCCCTTGACAAAGAAAAATAATTTATGGCAAAAAAGGGCAAAACAGAGCATTTATGTGTACATTTTTGACAAAAATGTCAATCTCAGTTTTTTGGGGCAGTTTTGGGGCTTCACGAGGGGGGGGGGTATCACAATTTAAAGTAATTCCATAGAAATGATTGATTAAGGACTCCCCAACAAATTTTTAATAACTCCAGCAAGCTAAGTTTAAATCCAAAAACCTGAAACCCATTTCTCCAAAAACCAAAATTTCCCCATGTTAATCTTATGGGATTTTCAGGTTCTTTGCGGCACGTCTTAATATTAACCGATTTCGCACAAACTTGAAGGCAATTTTCTTTTTCCGGCAACCTCACAAAATAAGGGGGGGGGGGGCATGTCCTCTATACGAAAGTCGGTTGTTTGGACCTCCCTAGTGTACATCACAAGTTTAAAAATATTTCACAACAATTTTAGAAGGGTTTTAAATATTTCATAAGATTCAAAGGATTTCAAGCCTTTTAAAAAGGGCACAGTACACCAGATTTCAAAGATTGTAAAATATTTGGAAGATTTGAAAATATTTCACTATGATTTCAAAGAATTCGATGATTTTAACGAATAAAAAAAGTTCACAAATATTTCAAAGGATTTCAAAAAAATTCCCAAAGATTTTGAACATTTCATAAAGATTGGAAGGATTTGAAGATTTGAAAATGGCGTTTATGTCAGATTTTAAAATTTGCACAAAGATTTCGAACATTTCCAGAAATTGTAAAGCTTTCAAAAGATTTCAAATATTTCAAAGACATTAAACTATCAAATCAGGTTTTAACAAATTTACGAAGATTTTAAAGGTTTAAATTATTTCAAACTAACACAAAAGGTTTTACAAACAAATTTTAAAGTAAGCATTTATAAATACGTCATAAAAATTTCACAAAGATTTCAGGTATTTTAAAGATTGTAGTGATTTCAAACATTTTACAAAAATTAAGGATGACTCCAAAAGAATTCACAGAAATTTCAAGATTTCACAAAGATTTGAAGTACTTCAAGAGATTTCAACGAATTCACAAAGATTTCAAAAGGTTTCAAAGATTTCATAAAGATTTCAAGGATTTCAAAGACAACTTTTGTTTGAAAAAAAATGAGGAATTATTTTATTTATAACTCTTTTTTCTTATAAATGGTTGGCCTTGTAAATGTATAATAATATACTTGATTTATACAAAATCTGTATTAAGTTCAGGGCACCTACAATTTTTGACCCAGCACTGTTACTTGTATTACCAAGCCGAATGTGAGGCGGGAACGAGGTGATTTAAAAAAATGAAAAACCTATAGAAATTTTTGAATTTAATTCCATCCCAGTTTTGATCTTATTAAAACAAAATTCAACAAAATAATCAATTTCCAAACCAAGGTAGTTGCAATTTCCAATGAAGAAACAAACTTTTGTATTCAATGATGACTCTTTTACGTGCATACTTGAATGTTCAGTTATAAAACACATTTCTACCTCTAATAAACGGGGTTTTAACCAAATATTTACATGTTTTATCAATATTATTATTATTTATAAGAATTATTTTTGAGAGAATACTTCAGTGATTATTGTTCTCTTACCTTTGTTTTTACGAAAAATTAAATTTTTATCAACAAATGATACTTTAATTCCCAGGGAAAAAATGATTTCTAATTGGAAAAAACTAAAAACCCGAGTTTTCAGCAATACAGTTCAACTTCCAACCCATCTTCTGTCAACTAGACTCTAGTATTTTCGATCAGAAACATAAATTTCCAACCTAGTATTTGTATTTTTAATTTCACTGAAAAAGCTAAATTTTCAATTCAAAACGGATTAGTTTAAATTTTAGTTTCAAAAATAAAATTACGAACTACATTTGTTGAATATAATCTGAGCAAGATCAGATGAATAATGATTAATGCATAACTTAATTTTCTGAATATATTTTAAGCAAGATTATATGAAAATACAATTTAATCTTGCTTAAAAACGCCCAGAATATGCATTTGTTTATTTAATTTCTTCTTAAAATTAACAATTATTAATGCATAACCAAATTCGTTGAATAGAATTTGAGGAAGATCAGATGAAAACACGATTTATTTTAACTTGAAAACGCCCAAAATGTGCATTTTTTTATATAATTTGTTTCTAAAACTAACAAATGTTAATGCATAACTAAATTTGTTGAACAGAGCTTGAGGAAGATCAGATGAAAACTCGATTTATTTTTGCTTGAAAATGCCGAAAATATGCATCTGTTTAGTTAATTTGTTCTTAAAATTAACAAATGTTAATGCATAACTACAATTGTTGAATATAATTTGTGCAAGATTATATGAAAATATGATTTATTTTTGCTTAAAAATGCCGAAAATGTGCAATTCTTTATGCATAATTTGTTATTGAAATAAAAAATATTTATTCATAGCAAAATGTTTCCATTGAATGTCATTCGAGATATAATTTCAGCAAGGTCCGAAAAAACGATTTATTTTTATTTGAAAAAGTACAAAATGCGCATTTGTATATATAATTTGTCTTATCAAATAAATATCAATGGATAGTATCATTTTTACGGAAAATATAATCGGCGATATCATTACAATAAGAGTAGAAGAAAAAAAGATTTTTTGATGTCCATCAATTCTGTGATGTACATTTGTTCATAGAATTTGTTTATAGAAGTAATTATTAACATTTCATTCTCAATTTTGATGGCCACTAATCATGCAAACAACAAATATGCTTAATGTAGATTATTTGTTATTAAAATCTTTTAATAACAATAACCTTCGGTAGATAACATTGTTTTTTTCTTATACTGCTTTGCATTGAATCAAAGTGATCTGAAGTACAAAAACAATTGTTTTGACGGAAATGAAAGATGAAATGCAAAAATTCAACACTTTTCGCTATTTGCATTGAGATAAAAATTAAATAAACAAAAAAATATAACAAATCCACTCTCAAAATCCTCTAGAAAATTTAGTCTAGAAAATTTAGTTCACTCTACTGTGAACCGCTAGTCGCTACGTCATAGATACACATCTGGTGAAGGAGGATCGAAAATCCGACACGATCCCGAGCCGATATATTGACTTTCCGAGCCAAAGCCGAGCCGAGAGAAAACCGAGCACGGGTATCGGAATCCCGATCCCGACCCGAGGCAAAATCGACGCGATCCTGACGCGATCACGAGACAGGACCGTATCGAACGGCACCACTAGGTAGATAAGATAATAATTTACGTGCTCTATATTATTTTAATGCAGTCTTCAACATATTTAACTTTTAACGGAGCTTTTTATAACATGTGCGCCACATTACCCGCCGCTCCTCTACTCATGTAGGAAACTGAGACATTAAAAAATCGTCTTTCTATTAATAAATTAGACATTCTTCACTAGATTTTAATTTTGCGAAAATCTTAGTGCAAACAGATTGGTTCATACAGAAGAGAAAGAATGTAATAAAGTGCGTTTGTGTGCTCATTATGATATTTACTGTTCAAGAGTTCTTTATCCAAAGTTTCAGAAGAAACAAATACACGTGTGAACCGGAGCACCATGTTGTAATGAATTGAATACTATACACGAACTTTGTATAATTATAGAAATATTAGTAGGTAAGGAATAAAATCAAAATTATTAAAGCGTTCAATATCAGGAAGAGAAACTCGTGTATCCGGTGTTAGAACGCACTGCTCATGCGATCGGGTATTTTAGTCCTGGTTATTTATTAAACTCCCAAGTAAACGTTCCCGTCGACTGCATTTTGATCCCGAATCGTTGCATATTTTATGCTACTCACGTTGAATCTTTTGCAGCCTGTCAATCAATTACATTTCTTCGAGGCTGAACTTTTTTCTGAAGGCTTTCTGACTAGGTACAGCTGCGTATATTTCTTTCAATTATTTTATTAAACTTTGATCGTCAATAAAAAAAAACTCGATCCTGATAGAAAAACTATCTGTGGATCCAATACAGACATAGGGTTCAAAATGGACATAAAATGAATAATATGAGCACCTAAAGCCGAAATCCTTTATTGTAGGCTCTCAGCGCCTACTTAAGTTAATTGTTTCATTCATTGTTTACCATACTAATATTTTCGATAATGGTTTTCAAAGACACCCAAAAAATGCATTGTTCACTATAATTATTTATACTTATATAATTAAAAACATATAGAAATCGCGATTGTTAGATAACTGGAAATATACGACAAACCTTCACTTTACATATTTAAGAATATGACATGAGACTAAAGGTAGATTTCGGGAAATTGACACAAGAGTAAGATACTTCTGTTACCAGAAATATTGATCAGAATAGTTGTAAGGACGGTGGCGGACTGGGTACCCAGGGGAGCGGCCGAGGACCCAATATTGGGGGGACTCCTAAAAAGGAGTCTCGTAAAAAGAATTTTACGCCAAGACTGTCGTAAAATATGTTTGAACTTTTTTGAAAAAACAAAAATTCAAATTTTGATCAAACAACAAAATCATAAAAATAAAACATTCTGTATCGTGGTATAACTATGCAAGTTACAAGTCACCCACAAAAGAGCTCCAAATTCGTTTTTAATCATTTTTAATGGAACACGTTGTTTTTATTTTAAGCGTCGTTTTAATCCTTAAAATTAGCATTGAAAATAAAAAATTGAATTTTTTTAATAACAAAATAGTTTATTCATAGAAGGCGAACTCTTTAAATAGTAAAAAGCAGCCAGTGAAAATATGTATCTTTAGTACCCATGCATATAAGGAATTTTGATAGTATTAATTGATTGAAACGATACATTTTTTCAGGGTAGCTGAGAATAAAATTTAGAGCAAAATAAGGAACAAAAATATTAAATTACTCAATATAAATACAATTTGTATTTTAAGTTTCAATAACTGAATAAGGAATCCCGAGCCGAGGTACACAAATAAATGTAATATACATTTGATATAATAGTGTTGAACGTTTTGTAGAAAAGTTAGCATTTTGGAAAAAATCGAGGGCGAAGCACCAGAGATACGTGATGAGAATGTGTTCGTTAAAGCCGAAGGAGCTTTAACATAAGATAATTCGCCGTCCCCAAATTACAGTTTTGTCGATGCTTTGTCCTTTAATTTTAAAATTTTTGTGCTAAAATTTAGGGAAGTACAAAGACCGAACGCAGCGGGCAGATTGTTTTCGTCTAAGATTTCAACCAATTTTTTTCACGTTTCTCATTATTTTTAAAGAATGAAAAACTTGTCTCACCATACACTGCAAGTTTTCAAGTATTGTTGCCGCGAACGTTTAAAACTTGATTTAAAAAAGGAATTCATAATAAGAACATTAAAAATTACGAAAAAATGCTAAAATTATAATAAAGTAACAATTATTATGGTAAAGTATAGCAAAATATAGTGATATTTTACAATTTCCAAAATAATGAAATATATTCTTTGTTCCGAATTCTTGAAATGTAAGCTAATAACTTGTTTTAAAGAAAATTTCGACTAGCAAGTAGTCATTACAATATGAAAATTAATGTTAAATTTAACCATTGCTGAAGGAATTAAATACAGCCGATAATTAGTCCAGATTTTGTAATAAATTAAATAAGTTGACCCCTTTCATATTTGTAAGCAAAAATGGAGTCATATTTTTTACTTAAATAAGTTAATCTGAAAACTCTTTGAAGGTACGTATAAGCACAATCGAAAGATAACAAATGTAAAAAATCAATATATTAGCGGGCGCCCATAAAAAATGCATTTAAGTTTCCTATACATTTTTAATCAATAAATATATTTTGGATTCCATCGGAAACAAATGGATTTAAAATTCCGTAATGTAGTTGGTGACAAGAATATTCCTTTCAATTTTACTGTTTTAATATAAATAATTTATTATTCATTTTGAAAATATTTTCTTCAATAGAATCCAAAACATGCTTTAGGAAATTTCTTAGGAATAATATGGGTGAAAAGTAATTGGAGGATACTTTTTACTTTACTAGTATTACTTCTTGAAGTAGAAGTGTAAATCGTGGATATGATTGGATCGTCCTTTAACTCTTTTCATTGCAATCTAACATATATTTATTCGTTTAAACAATATAATCTTTTTTAGGCGCCTTGGCATGGCAAAAGGAGTGCCAACCAAGGGGGGCACAGCCGGCAAACCCCGGCTGCGCCCCCGTGCCAGTCCGCCACTGTGAGAGAGCCTTTTCAAGTATTACGTAAGACTTTTCTGGCAATATTCACCAGAATTTCTGATTTAAATAACTACAATTTTTTAGCCATATACGTCTAGTAACTTTAAACCGACATTTGTTTGAGTGTATTAATAGTGATGGTAGCGACGACGTGAACGTTACAATTGACGTTTGAGCTGAAGACGAGGAGGGTGAAACTGCATCCAAGGGCTTAAGATGATCTCAAGGTACCGCGGCCTACCTGCCATCTAGACAACCTTCTTCTATTGTTCAGCGCTGGGCTAGATCACGAAACGCTGTGGCTCTCAACCGGTGCCTACTGCATTATGTTATAGGGGTATATTTAAATGGAATAGTGTATAAACTCTGTTGCGCGCTACCATGGAGGTCGAGTCGAAGGCGCGTTGCCGTGTTAAAATGTTTGGGCAACTGCAATGCACAGTAACGTACGTTCATTAAAGAAAAAAAATTAACGTACGTTACTTAAAACAATTTTTATAATATTTATACTAAATGTATTTATACTAACTTAAATATGTTTGGAGTCTAATTGTCAACGGAACGTCGGGTATCTTTTTTTATGATTCACAGAAATTTTAAAACATTTGCATCGCCTGAAAGTGCATTTGCAGTGCCTGAAAAAAAGTAAAATGGTTAAAAATTTGGGTAAATCATAAAAAAAAAGAAACCCGCACGTTCCGTTGATAAAAGTAAGACTCCACACACATTCAATTTAGTATAAATATAAATATTATTCCATTTATTTGTTATCAACAAATTTTATGAACAAATTGACAAATAGTCTTCTTAGAGGTTAACGAAAATTTTGTGTTGCTAAAAGTGCTTTTGATAAAACCTTAAATTTGAATATTTTTCCACAAGAATTGTTTATAACAATAGTTATTATAAACTTTTCAATTAGATTGGTGATTAAATGTCATTCCTACATTAATATGCAGCACTTTCAGCTAGCAGAAATTTTGTTTACCGATACTAAAACTATTTTCTAAATTGTTCATAAAATTAGCTTATTATAAATAAATGGAGTAAAGTTTACCTAATCAGCTACTGAAGCGTAAAAAATTGTTATTGACAAAATTTCAGTTTTCTAAACTTTGAGTGAAAAAATTGTTAATAAACAAATTATTATGCGCGCCTAGGATGTGCGACTGTTAATTCTCGCGCTTCGCGCTGGATAATGTATTTACCTCGCGCTACGCGCTCTATCTTTGTGCATAGACTTTTTAAAACTAAAGGTGAAACGATCGACAACAGTAATTTGGCGATTGTGAATTCTCTTTTGTTGAAGCTCCTTCAGCTGTAACGAACACATTATCATCACGTATCTCGTGGTTGGCATTCGAGTTTATCCCTGAAATTTTATATCATTCCCATACATGTACAATTATTATTATAATTTATAATTGGCAATCGTATTGAAACAGACGTAGTTTCATTGTCCCGCTAAAAAAATGCGCATTCTTTAAACAAAATTTTGTTATTAAACATTTGATTGTAACTTTTGTCGTTTTTCGTTATGGGTTTGCCACCTCTAACACACCCCCACAACTACCTCAAAACTACCTTTAAAACAAAAAAAGTCAATTCTTCAGGAAATCGATCTTTTGAGCACTGTATTCTAGTTTTTTTCCCTTAAAATTATGACTATTGGTATAGTGGAATATTTATTATCATTTGTTAATTAATTATTAATTATTTTTACTGATGGAATTTGTTAAATTTAATAACATTGGTTTATCAATTTTTAATTGTTTAAACAAATGTAATTTGTTAAAAAAAATTTTTTTTGAAAATTCATTTTTTCCTTAAAAATGATCACTATTGGTCTCGTGGAATATTAATTAAAATTAGGTCGTTCACTTTCAATTATTTAAACAAATGGAATTTGTTTAAATAATAATTAATTTATCAGTTATATTCAAGTGATCTTTTTATTTTTTAAGAATTCAAAAAAATTAAATCGATCAAATACTGTTTGATCTATATGGTTTGGGATAAAATGGTATGGATCGTTGCCCTTTAGCATGCAAAAAAATTTTGCCATGCATTTTTCGACCACC
>NC_046660.1:129965588-129977008 GCF_010883055.1 Belonocnema kinseyi | reverse complement strand
TTTGAAATACTATGAAATTGTTGCGTGAAAAAATGTAATTTTTGGATTTTCCATTTTGTATGCTGTCAAAATTTAAATTTTGGATTTTTCAAGAAAATTCAAAAAGTAGTTACGATAATCTTTTAGCGCATTTAGAAATCAAACTTTTTCTTATTTTGCCATTTTTCATATCGTCCGTTATTTGACTTAAAAGGTTCATTTTCGTGTGTTTTTTGGAATTTTGTAAATGTGTTAACTCTGGTAATTTTTTGTTTTATGAAAAAAGTCATCAGCATAAATTGTTCAGCTTTGTGAATACTATAAAAATCCATACAGAAAATGTTTGAATTTTAAAAAAAAGTGGTCTCAAAAATATTTAGAGTGCGCTCACTTTTTGAATTTTATATAAAAAATGGCTGGCTAACGAACTTGGCCTTTAGTTTAAGACACTTGAAGAGTGCACCAAAGGTCAATCTAATAGAATTATTATTTCAAAAGTTATCGTGCTCACAGGCAGACATGTATACAGGCAGACTGACGGACATACAGATAGAAACATCCGTGAAAACCTGTTTTTCAGATTCAAGGGGTCTCAAAACGTGGACATTATATGCTTTCGGCCGATACACGGCATCCCTATGAGAGAAGCTATTGCGTATCCGCCTTAACCTTCCTATCTCTTTCTAGCCTCGCAGTCCCCCCTCTCTCTTTCTCTCTCTTGAATGTTCACCGGTAAGTGCGGCAACGCCGTCTACCTCATAGCGTTGAGTACTTCCGCCGCGTCAACATCTCTCTCTCAACTTCGGTTATATTTTCATTTGGTTCAGTGTTTCGAACTTTTCTGTTTTGGTGCTCGGGCGTTTCAGTGTTGTGCAATGTCCGATTCGAGGGAAGAAGGTCCTGAAAAGGTTCGCGAAAGTGTAAATCGTGAAAATTCGCCCTTCTTACATAGTACATCCAAACGACGCCGCCGATTATATGACGCCGAGAGTGAGGACGAGAGCATGGCCTCAGCAAAAAGGCCCAGATTCAGCTTCAAAACTCAGCTCCAGAACCTGCAAAACCAGATTAGCCAGAGTCCTGCACTTCGGAGACCTGAAAAATAATATTTATGAAAAGAAGGCTACACGACCAGCTAAGAAGGAGCGCCTGGAGGCCCTTGATTCCTTATAACATTTCAATTCTCCGGAGTGGAAGGACTTAAGATTTTCGAACGCTTTGAGGGATTTTATCGCTTCTCCCGTTTTCACCTAGCTAAAGGTAAATGAAGAACTTTGTCACCTTGATAGGAAAAAAGATCCTTTCTTAGCGACTGACAGGGTCCTCGACGGTTTGTCCAATGCGTTTCTTGAGCATAAGGAACTTTTGAGATCGAGTCTACAATCCATCATTGACGGGTCTTTCTCGAACCCGGATATCCTCAATCCTGATACTCTGTTCGACAGTTTCGAATCTCTCTTTGGTCCGGAATCTCAGATCCAGAAAAACTTCGACCACATTCAGGCCCAAGCTTCATCTCGGGAATGTTCCTGCTACAGAAAATCAATGGAGAACTCAGGCCGATTTTCGACTCACGCGGCCTCAACAAACATGTCAAGGTAAGAAAATTCCGACTTTTCTCTCACCTAAAGGTTCCAGATTTTCTCAAGATGGAGACTGGATGACTCGCATCGACTTGTCCCTAGCCTTCCTCCACGTACCGATAGCGGACTCTCATCGATGCCTCCTTCGTTTCGTCTATAACAAGGAGCTGCTTCAGTGGACAAGCTTGCCCTTTGGCCTTTCTGCTGCCCCTTATATCTTCGCATCCATTTCAAACTGGATTGCAGAGCTTCTACGATCGCGAGGTATAAGGGTAGTCGTATACCTAGACCACTTTCTCCTCGTCTCTCAAGACAGGAGCAAACTAAAGACACAAATCCTCGAGGCAGTGAAACTGCTGGTATTTCTAGGCTGGAGAAGCAATCGGGACAAATGCGTTCTGAACCCTGGTCAAAAGATCAAATTCTTAGGCATTGTTTGGAATACCAGGAACAACCTCATGAACCTCCCGCAAAAGAAGGCTCAGAAGATTTTGGTGCTATCCAAAGGTTCATCTCCCAAGGACACTGCTCATTGAAGGATCTTCAACGCCTACTAGGTCAGCTAAATTTTGCCAATTTCGTCGTGCACAGAGGGCAACTTCATTGCCGCCACCTTCAAAGGTTTTTGACCAAATTCCGACAACACAGACCACGGCAGAAGCTCGCAGTTACTCCTCAGGTGATCCAGGAGCTGACGTGGTGGCAGACAGCCTCATCTTCTTCTGCCCCTTTACACAAAGCACCCATAACGAACTTTCTCACAACCGACGTTGCAGATACAGGTTGGGGAGCCCAGCTCGACGATCTCCACATTTCCGGCCCATGCTCCGAGTCCCAGAAGAGCTGGCATTCCAAAAAAAAAGAAATGTTCGCAGTTCACGCCGCTATAGAAAGGATGTCTCTTCAACTTTGGGACACTTACATTCTACTGCAGACGGACAACCGCACTCTCGTAGCTTATGTCCAGAAGGAAGGAGGCACAAGGTCCCTCCAACTCCTGGACCAAACCTATCAACTTCTCAACACTCTGGACAGAAGCAACATCATCCTCTCTGCGGTGTACCTACCAGGAAGATACAACGGTATTGCGGACCGACTATCGAGGGGAAAGCCCCTCCCGGAGTGGCATCTGCTACCCTGAGCAACGAAGAGCATCTTCGCCAAGTGGGGCGTTCCAGACGTCGATTTCTTCGCGTCAGCAAGGTCAGCAGTAGTCAAGCGATATGTATCGCGAAACTGCAACGATCGTCACGCCTTATTTATAGACGCCTTCAGTCAGCCTTGGCACTGCAAGCTCGGATGGCTCTTGCCACCACCCTGCCTCATACCCAGAGTCCTCGCTCACCTAAACACGTGCAAAGGACAATTCCTTCTAGTAGCGATCGACACAACCACGAACTAGCCTTCACAGCAAGTGGAACGTCTCACACTCCAGGTTTGGAGAATTGGGCGTGGCAGGACCTCGTTAGAGATTGGTCCCCTAAAGAACAAGAACTGATCCGAAATAGCTGGAGACATTTAACCCTTGAGACATATAAGGCTCCTATCCGAAGATGGCTTCGCTGGTCTGACAAGTTGGGGGTGAACCCAAGATCTCCACAAGGTCAGAACGTGGCTAGATTTCTAGCGGACTTGTCAATTACCGAAGGCCTGCCCTATAACACAATTCTCCTTCATAGAGCTGCCATAACTACCTTCTGCGCTGGTGGACCTGCCTCAGACGCATCTACTGACTTCCTAGTTCGACAAACCCTCAAGGCTATCGCGATTGCTAAGCCTCGTGAGATCAAATCCCCTATCTGGAATGCAAGGATTCTTCTCAACTGGCTAGCTAAACCTACGGATACCTTATCTTTATTTGAGATCTCCAGATTACCTAGAGAATCGAGAAGATGATATAGTTCTGTGGCCAACCTTCGGCTCTAAGATGGACCGAGCTTCTTTTAGATAATCGGGTTGGAGGATTTCCAAGCAACCGCATATCTGGCTATGTCCTATCACATGGATCAGGACAATGCTTAAAAGGGCACAGGAAAGAAGAAAAGATTCCAAAGTCGATGCTCTTTTCATAACCATCTATGGGGACGTTAAGCCTGCGTCTAGAACTGTCATCGCTAATTGGATCAGATCAGTCCTCAAGGAAGCCGGAATAGATGCCTCACCAGGAAGCATTCGTTCAGCGATAGCCTCACGAAGTTTAATATTTCTTCTTTACTTGTTTGCGTTATGGTTTACCCCCTTTTGTTCAACAATGTAGCATTCTATCAATAGACAATAATAAATATATATTTAAGTCTTTCTACGAAACTTATCAACCCTTTCAAATTATCACATAGCGTTGAGTTCATCAGTAGATAACAAACACGTCTCCCATAGGGATGCCGTGTATCGGCCGAAAGCATATAATGCTAGCGCTTTGAATTACAACAAAACACGTATTATGTGCGAGAAGCCGATATACGGCATCCCACTAAAGGGTCTTACTGGATGTGAGCCGCTATGAGGTAGACGGCGTTGCCGCACTTACCGGTGAACATTCAAGAGAGAGTAAGAGAGAGGGGGGACTGTGAGGCTAGAAAGAGATAGGAAGGTTAAGGCGGATACGCAATAGCCTCTCTCATAGGGATGCCGTGTATCGGCTTCTCGCACAGAATACGCGTTTTGTTGTAATTCAAAACGCTAGCATTTGACAAAAACTGGGTGCGTCAAATTTTATACAAATCTAATACCTTCTCTGACGAGAATATAAAAAGAAATTCAAAATCGGACTAAAATTGAAGGCTCTGGACAATTTTAAACGAAAAAGTGCATTTCCTCCCACTGTGCGCGCCTTCGATTCGATGTACATGGTTCCTCCACGGTTCATACTAGAGATAGGTGATTCTCTCGACAACATCGATTCATGAATCGATCCAAAATCGAGTGAATTAAGATCGATTCAGCAAAAAAATGGAATCAGAAGAATCTATCTTGAAAGAATCGATCTTTATAAGATTCATGTAAAAATGTCCTGAATAGTTTATATTTACCTATGAATCATTGCATTTATATTTACCTATAAATCATTACAAACTATGGTCTCGCCACGCGCAAGTAAAAAAAAGTCAACCAATCAGACGGCTCGCTACATATGCAACTTTGATGCCATGAAAAGCTTATGACCTCCCTTTCTAACAATTAAGGATAGAAAAAGATAGCGTTGTGTTGTTACATAAAATTACCGGTAACGGTAACAGATTTTGAAAATTTTTTTGGATATATTATTCATACATAATTGTCACATTAAATAACTTTTGGGAAAATTTTCACGTTTAAAAGTGTTTCTTAACCTTTACAGTGGGACTTACAGTTTTGCTTAAAAAATGTATGTGCACATTACTTTTTGAAAAAATATTGTTTCTTTTAACTTTTCACACTTTGAAAATTAAGTAGACAGCAAACCATGTATGTTTGTTACATAAAAAGGTATATGAAAAACATTTCTTGAACATAAGGTTCCGAAGGGTGTCTAACCTAATCTTCTGAATCGTTATAGGCATCTCGCAGTTTCACGCCATCATGAAGAATACAAAAAGGATTATTATTATTACGTAATTTTCTGTAATAATAAATAAGGGTAAGATAAGAGAGTGGTTTCAGGAAGAAATTCTAAGTAGGTATATAATATGAATAAAAATTCAATTCTATTGTTTACAAAAAAGACATTTTATTTTATTTCTTATTAAAATACTAACAATAAAAGACATGTAAAGATATGAAAGACAATAAACGAATATACCAATTCCCGTGCAGAAACTGTCCAACTTATTGCCCAGTTCCGATTTGGGCCCAATCGGATTTTCCACATGTGACTGCAAGGAGGCGGATGGTATGGCTCGCGTCGGAACCACGTCGGGTCGGGATAGGTTAGACAAGATTATGTCAAGTTTTTTGTTGCTGTCGTGATATTGTTTATAGATATTGCGCGTTCGGAAGCACGGAATTGTTAGTGAGATCTCTTATATCCGCAATGAAGACTAGGACAAACTTTCGAAAAGCGTTTACCTCCGATTAATTTGAAACTTCGTATACCGATGGATTTTGACGTGCTGGTCACGAGTATGACAGTGAAAATGCCAAAAACTTTAATTCTCATGGTCAAAATCCCCGAAAAACTATACAAATTTCATGTTTTCCCGTTTATTTAAGTAATTATTAAAAATCTACAGAAACGTTTAAAATAAAAGTTGTAGATCTATCAATAAGACACATTTTATATTGAGTATGTTTTTTAACTTACGACTGTTAGTTTCCGAGAAAAGATACGATAGATATGAATAATTATAGTATTACTGCAAAATGTTTAGATTCTTTAGATATTTATATTGTCAAGGCCGAATGTCATACATTGCGAAATTAGTGACTTTTGAGATTAGGGACGTCCGACTTTATTTGTTTCTCTTAAACTTCACGAAAGTTATTTCCATTCTTAAAGTTGTTCGTCAACTTCCTATGCATTCATAATACTTGAAAACATTACTTTATACAAAATATATAAATTTCCGGATTAGGAACATTATAGATTAAATGCTTTTAATATTTTTTGGACATAACCTCACTTTTAAAATCTTATTTCACGTTCCCCATGTGCGGCAATCAAAGAAAAGACATTGCAAAAGAATATTAAAAAGATTGAAAAATGATAATAATTATAAGTCATTTATGAATGTGTTTGTTTGTGTAATAGCTCCAAATTTAAACATTGCTTTTTAAAACATAATAGTTTTCTTCGAAATGCAAACTCTTAACGGTAAATTCAAGAGATGCAAACAGTTTAATAATGTAGAATATTAAAAAACTGAAGTTTTGTAAAACACGAAGTCTGAAAAAAATATTATTAAACAAATTTTTAAAATTTTTCTAATTATAAAACAAAAAATTAAATGGGCCACAACTGGGCCAGATCGGGCTTCCATGTTGGATGCTCAGATCTAGGTATTGTTGGGTAGGGTATCTCATTTTCGGTCTGGCGCTAGACAGATTATCCCTTCGGGGACCAATTTTTCCAGATTGGGGCATGACCGGTGCCCCACCAAAATTTCTGCACGGGTTTTTTCTTAAAATAAGAGAGTAAATTCAAAATTCAGGCTCAATTGTTTGTAATGAGAAAGAGATAAATTTTGGGGTTAGATTTGACGATTAATAGTGACTTTTCTCCTTCCAAAATTTACTGTTGACAGCTTTACAAAGTCCAATGGGATTTAGATATAACCTCACGTTCGAAATTAAACATTCACAATCGCTAGTCGACAAATATACAAGGTCCAATTGGATTTAGATGTAACTTCACGTTCGACGATATTAACATTCTCTCGCAATACTCAGAGACCGACTTCTCGTATGGACGAAATACAAAATTTGCGTTATACACAGTCGGGTGTCTGACGAAAAAGTCAGTTGCTTACGGCCCGCTTCATATTCAAAGTATCGGCGAAGCTACTGCGCATGACCCACACTAGGGTCCTGAGGCCGCATGTTCGACGTTTGAGCCGCGGGACAGTCAGAGCTCTGACGAATCGACAATATTAAAATTTGATTTTAAAATTACAGAAGACATCAAAACAAAATTATCATCTTGTCTTCTACGGATATATGTATTTTAAGTAATGTTAATTATTCTACAGCGCAGTAAATTATTTTCCTGTTACAATACAAATATATGTTAACGAGTAGCTTTCTTTTTTAAGCATAAAATCTTTGCTTCAGTAACGTACTTTGTAGGCGTATATTTTCATTTTATATTATTTCTATAGGAACATTTCATTTGGCTTTAAAGACATATGTTACATATTTATAAATCAACGATTAGCATTAAGATGTCTATTCTTCTATTCTCCATGAAACTAATCAACAAATACAATGAATGTTGAAGTTCACATTCAGTCACATTTTCACATACAGATGGCGTGGCAACGTGAGCGGTATCAAAAGAAACGAAAGAAACGTTACCGGTAATGACGATGATTTTTCTGCTAAATTACGGAGAATAATACCGCGTCTCAACTCTAGAAAAAGAGGTTTATTCGATTTCGAAACATTGCGAATAAACATTTTGAGCGCAGGTTGCGCTTGCGCTTAGAGCGAGATACAGTATTGGGCAAAAAAGAATTATAGGAAAGAGCAAGAAAGACAAAAAGTATATGCCGCGGTCACGAAAGTATAGGACGGAGAGATTAATAAATAAAAATAAAAGACTCGCTTCTTCGATTCTCAGGGTAAAGAATTGATTTAAAAGATTGATCTTTTCAGTGAAAAAGATCGATTTTTGTACAATCGATCCCGAATCGCCCATCCCTAGTTCATACACTATTTCATTTAAATGTCCCCTCTGTACCCTGTAATAAGCGTAGAATAGAAGAAAATTAATGTTTTCAGATTTCAGCGCAAAAATGAAGAACGCAGAGATATTCTTTATTCCTCAGAAGTGGCCATATTTTGATTTTATTTAATTCCTTCATGAGGAATGTAAATTCTGAAATTTTAATTCTCACCAATTCAACCCTGCCTCTCTAGAGTTAAAATTATTTAAATTCACGCATTTGCATACATTTCTTTGTTGCATTTTTTAAGACGTTTAAATAAATTATTTGCATATAAATTTTAATATTTTTCGAATTTATAAGTTATACAAAGATTTAATCATGATAAACAGGTTAAATAAATGCTTTCGTTAAATTTTACTAAGTCGATTGAGAGATATAGGATTTGCACTTTTTCTGTTCCCGTTGGGGGATTTTTAGACGGAGGAAACATTGCGTATTCATAGGAATACGCCTGCTCTGCCAGTCGCTGGCAGAGCAGGTAGGCTGCGGTATCTTAAGGTGAAACGGTAACTTCCTCCAAACAGTTTCAGCAAAACCACTCGCAAAATAATGCATTAAATCAAATTTTGTTTTTTGCACTGTTAAAAGTATATCGAAATCTATTGCGGGATTCTCTTCAAAATTAATTTTTTTCATTTTTAAACATTTTTATTAACAAAATCTGAGATTATCGAATTCCGAAAATTTTCGACGTTAAAAATGGGAGAAGCCCGCCATGCGGAAAGTACTACTAAACATAATATCAATAAAAAAAGATAAAATTATTCATATATTTAAACAAGGTTTTGCTGAAAACAAAGTAAAATAAACCAGGAAACATTCTGCGGAAAACCGGTTTTTTAGTTCCCGGCTTCACCGCCAGTGGTCACTACTGATCTATTCTTGACTTGAGACTATCCTTGCGAAAACTGCAATGTCGGTAACATTAGAGAACTTATACCTGCGTATACCTCAGATCGAGACCAAGCCCTTGCTTATGACCCCATTTATTCCAGGTCAAATAATTTTAGATTCTTTCAGAAAGGTTTTCTTTCTGCCAAACCTCTTGAAAAATAATGCAAAAATTGAAATTTCGATTATTTAATGTATACTGCTACGTATATTGATAAGGCGGGCTTCTTTCGAAATCAAATTATATCCGAAATTAATCTTTTAATGTAAAATAGAAGTGATTATTGAGCAATTTATCTATTGGTAGATTTCGGTAAAAAAAGTTTTATTTTCTACCCAAACACTAGAAAAATAATGAAAAATTTGCACTTTTGTTTATTTAATGTTGATTGATATACTTTTCTATTTGGTGGGCTTCTCTCGAAGTTAAATTATATTCGAAACTACAGTTTTAATATCAATAAAATAAAAGTGATTATTAATCAATTTATATTTCCGTAGATTTCGGTAAAAAAGTATTTTTTCTCTACTAAAACACTCGAAAAATTATGCAATATTTGCACTTTTGTTTATTTAATGTTGATTGATATACTTTTCTATTTGGCGGGCTTCTCTCGAAATTAAATTGTATTCGAAACTACAGTTTTAATATCAATAAAATAAAAATGATTATTAATCAATTTATCTTTCCGTAGATTTCGGTAAAAAAGTATTTTTTTCTACCAAAACACTCGAAAAATAATGCAAACTTTGCACATTCCTTTATTTAATGTTGATTGGTATACTTTTCTATTTGGCGGGCTTCTCCCGAAATTAAATTATATTCGAAACTACAGTTTTAATATCAATAAAATAAAAGTGATTATTAATCAATTTATCTTTCCGTAGATTTCGGTAAAAAAGTGTTTTTTCTACCAAAACACTCGAAAAATAATGCAAAATTTGCATTCTTGTTTATTTAATGTTGATTGATATACTTTTCTATTTGGCGGGCTTCTATCGAAATTAAATCATATTCGAAAATACAGTTGTAATATCAATAAAATAAAAGTGATTATTAATCAATATATCTTTCCGTAGATTTCTGTAAAAAAGTGTTTTTTCCACCAAAACACTAGAAAAATAATGCAAAATTTGCACTTTTCTTTATTTAATGTTGATTGATATACTTTTCTATTTGGCGGGATTCTCTCGAAATTAAACTATATTCGAAACTACAGTTTTAATATCAATAAAATAAAAGTGATTATTCAACAATTTATCTTTCCGTAGAGTTCGGTAAAAAAGTGTTTTTTCTACCAAAACACTCGAAAAATAATGCAAAATTTCCACTTTTGTATGTTGATTGATATACTTTTCTATTTGCCGGGCTTCTCTCGAAGTTAAATTATATTCGAAACTACAGTTTTAATATCAATAAAATACAAGTGATTATTAATCAATTTATCTTTCTGTAGATTTCGGTAAAAAAGTGTTTTTTTCTACCAAAACACTCGAACAATAATGCAATATTTGCACTTTTATTTATTTAATGTTGATCGATATACTTTCCTATTTGGCGGGCATCTCTCGAAGTTAAACTATATTCGAAACTACAGTTTTAATATCAATAAAATAAAAGTGATAATTAATCAATTTCTCTTTCCGTAGATTTCGGTAAAAAAGTGTTTTTTTCTACCAAAACACTCGAAAAAGAATGCAAAATTTGCACTTTTCTTTATTTAATGTTGATTGATATACTTTTCTATTTGTCGGGCTTCTCTCGAAATTAAATTATATTCGAAACTACAGTTTTAATATCAATAAAATAAAAGTGATTATTAATAAATTTATCTTTCCGTAGATTTCGGTAAAAAAGTCCTTTTTCTCCCAAAACACACGAAAAATAATGCAAAATTTGCACTTTTGTTTCTTTAATGTTGATTGATATACTTTTCTATTTGGCGGGCTTCTCTCGAAGTTAAATTACACTCGAAACTACAGTTTTAATATCAATAAAATAAAAGTGATAATTAATCAATTTCTCTTTCCGTAGATTTCGGTAAAAAAGTGTTTTTTTCTACCCAAACACTCGAAAAAGAATGCAAAATTTGCACTTTTCTTTATTTAATGTTGATTGATATACTTTTCTATTTATCGGGCTTCTCTCGAAATTAAATTATATTCGAAACTACAGTTTTAATATCAATAAAATAAAAGTGATAATTAATCAATTTCTCTTTCCGTAGATTTCGGTAAAAAAGTGTTTTTTTTCTACAAATACACTCGAAATAGAATGCAATATTTGCACTTTTGTTTATTTAATGTTGATTGATATACTTTTCTGTTTGGCGGGCTTCTCTCGAAATTAAATTATATTCGAAACTGCAGTTTTAATATCAATAAAATAAAAGTGATTATTAAAGAATTTATCTTTCCGTAGATTTCGGTGAAAAAGTGTATTTTCTACCAAAACACTCGAAAAATAATGCAAAATTTGCATTTTTGTATGTTGGTTGATATACTTTCTATTTGGCGGGCTTCTCTCGAAATTAAATTATATTCGAAACTACAGTTTTAATATCAATAAAATAAAAGTGATTATTAATCAATTTATCTTTCTGTA
>NC_046660.1:129963921-129965488 GCF_010883055.1 Belonocnema kinseyi | reverse complement strand
AATAATCGTATCTTCTAAAAACATTATGTAATTATTTAAACAATTATTTATCGTCTATTTTCAAAATTTCTAAGAACTGAGGCGAAATATCAACTTTCTTTTAAAAGCAGTATCCTGTGCTACGTTTTCTTAAATAATTACATAATTTTGATACATTTCTTTTAATGTTTAATAAATTTCTATTTCCTTAAGCAGTCTTAATTTGGTCAAGCAGTTATTTTTCGATAACTAAAAAATTGAAATATAAAAGAACACATACAATTATGTTTCACATTGTAAAGTGTATAGAAAGAATACATTAACCACTTTTTAATTGTTTAAAATAATATAATTTCTTTAAATAATTACTTTCACCAGAATAATTTCAAAATCGTAATTAATTGTATGTGTTCTATTTTTTTCATTTTGTTAGTTATCTAAAAATAACTGCTTAAGCAAATAAAAATTGCTTAAACAAATAGAAATTTGTTAAACATTAGAGGATATGTATCCAAATTAAGTAATTATTGAACAAACAGTAGCATAGGATAGCAATTTGATAAAAGTAGATATCTCTGGCTCAATTTTTAGAAATTTTGGAAATAAACAATTAATAATTGTTTAAATAATATATAATATTTTTATAAAAATTAGCTTCATCAAAGAATGACAAAATATTGCATTTTAATCAGAAAATAAGAATATTTTTTACATTTTTGGGGAATAAATAATTGTTTAAATAATTTAGATTTCTTTAATTTTTTATTTAAACTGCGTGGGTGAGGGTAGGTTGTGAATAAAAGTTATTAGTATGGTTTTATTTTGTAGACATTGTTTTTAAAATCCTAAAAACTTTGGCACGTTTCGATGAATCCCTGGAATATGAAGTTCAATTTTTCGAAAATTCAAAATCTCACCGAGAAAATTAAATGGAATTTTGAAGTGCCTAGTTGCACCTGTTAATATTCAAATTCCGAAAAAATTACAGATTTTCTTTCTCCGGAAATGAAAACTTTGGGGCGTGTCTTCCCCTCTAGAGTGTAAAAAATTGCAATGCATGTTTGGACCATTTTCTCTAGAAATAGAATTTCGAACTTCTAACTCAAAAAATCCCCCAGTAACTGGTTTTTCAACTTAGAGAGTTCATTTTAGGTCTAAAATGCCGAAAAATTATCGTGGTATATGCCACTATACGTAACTTCATACCGGCCATAAGGGTCCTTTTCATGTGGACATCCAAATATTTTCTTGTATATAACTTATTTACATTGCATGATTACAAATGTTTTGACAAAATTTCAGATACTTGTACAGATTTGTCGCATAATTTTTTAAGTAAGACTACACATAAAAATTAAATATTCTTGTATAAGAGGCAGTAATACGTCAAGTATTTCCATCTGAAATTATTGTTTTGTTTCTGATAGAGTTGAAACTTGGCTGAAATATATAGCTAATGGACTTAATTATAGTATTTGAAAAGCTTTTCACATGTATACTGTAAGACTATTATAACTTGTTTTTCATTATAAGTTTTTGTAAAAGTAAAATTAAAATTGATTTTTTGAGAAAAAACTGTATTTAAATT
>NC_046660.1:129959228-129963821 GCF_010883055.1 Belonocnema kinseyi | reverse complement strand
TAGGAAAAAATTTAAATACAGTTTTTTCTCAAAAAATCAATTTTAATTTTACTTTTACAAAAACTTATAATGAAAAACAAGTTATAATAGTCTTACAGTATATATGTGAAGAGCTTTTCAAACACTATAATTAAGTCCATTAGCTATATATTTCAGCCAAGTATCAACTCTATCAGAAACAAAACAATAATTTCAGATGGAAATACTTGACGTATTCTGCCTCTTATACAAGAATATTTAATTTTTATGTGTAGTCTTACTTAAAAAATTATGCGACAAATCTGTACAAGTATCTGAAATTTTGTCAAAACATTTGTAATCATGCAATGTAAATAAGTTATATACAAGAAAATATTTGGATGTCCACATGAAAAGGACCCTTATGGCCGGTATGAAGTTACGTATAGTGGTATATACCACGATAATTTTTCGGCATTTTAGACCTAAAATGTACTCTCTAAGTTGAAAAACCAGTCACTGGGGAATTCTTTGAGTTGGAACTTCGAAATTCTATTTCTAGAGAAAACGGTCCAAACATGCATTGCAATTTTTTACACTCTAGAGGGGAAGACACGCCCCAAAGTTTTCATTTCCGGAGAAAGAAAATCTGTAATTTTTTCGGAATTTGAATATTAACAGGTGCAACTAGGCAAAGCAATGTCTACAAAATAAAACCATACTAATAACTTTTATTCACAACCTACCCTCACCCCCGCAGTTTAAATAAAAAATTAAAGAAATCTAAATTATTTAAACAATTATTTATTCCCCAAAAATGTAAAAAATATTCTTATTTTCTGATTAAAATGCAATATTTTGTCATTTTTTGATGAAGCTAATTTTTCTAAAAATATTATATATTATTTAAACAATTATTAATTGTTTATTTCCAAAATTTCTAAAAATTGAGCCAGAGATATCTACTTTTATCAAATCGCTATCCTATGCTACTGTTTGTTCAATAATTACTTCATTTGGATACATATCCTATAATGTTTAACAAATTTCTATTTGTTTAAGCAATTTTTATTTGCTTAAGCAGTTATTTTTAGATCACTAACAAAATGAAAAAAATAGAACACATACAATTAATTACGATTTTGAAATTATTCTGGTGAAAGTAATTATTTAAAGAAATGATATTATTTTAAACAATTAAAAAGTGGTTAATGTATTCTTTCTATACACTTTACAATGTGAAACATAATTGTATGTGTTCTTTTATATTTCATTTTTTTAGTTATCGAAAAATAACTGCCTGACCAAATTAAGACTGTTTAAGGAAACAGAAATTTATTAAACATTAAAAGAAATCTATCAAAATTATGTAATTATTTAAGAAAACGTAGCACAGGATATTGCTTTTAAAAGAAAGTTGATATTTCGCCTCAGTTCTTAGAAATTTTGAAAATAGACGATAGATAATTGTTTAAATAATTACATAATGTTTTTAGAAGATACGATTACTTTTTACATATTTCGGAAATAAATAATTGTTTTAATAATTTAAATCTGTTTCAACAATTGAAAATTGCTTAAAAAGTCATTGTAAATATTAAAATTGTCCATTAGTAATTATTTGTATGAAAAAAGACGACGGAAATTGTTAAAAACTGATAATAATATGTACAAATGTAATTTTTTTTATTTTTGTTTAATATTTGGGGCGCTGCGGGGAGGGTGAGGGTGCCCGAATAAAAATGCTTCGACTTCAGTTCAACTTAAATTGTCCCCAATAAAGACATGCTGAAGTCGAAAAGATCGACTTGAGCATTTTTCAGTTTTGAGACGGAGCCAGACTGCAATTTATATATTGGAGACAAGTTTTCATGCCTTGAAGATATAAATTTATCTCTTAAATCGTATTTTTATGACTCCAACACTTGCGGTTTATAGCTTTTATATATATTATTAAATCAACTTATTTACGGATTGTTATTTATACCAATTAGTATGATTTTATTTCGTAGGCACTCCTCTTTAATTCCTAAGTTTGGCACGTTTCGATGAAGCCCTAGAACATGAGTTGAATTTTTCAAAAATTTCCCCATGCTAATATTCGAATAAAAAAAAAATAGGAATTTTCTTTCTCCGGAAATAAAAAGTTTATTGGTGGTGTGTTGCTCTGTTGCTCGAAAAGCGTTTTTTGGACTACCCTTATATACATACTACCGGTTACTTTCGTGATATGAGTATAGTCTCAAGTAATTTACTATAGAACACAGCATCATTTCCCAGTAAAGCCCCAAAATAATAGTTTTGACCTCAACTTAGAAAAACGCGAAAATCTCATAAACTAGAACCGGCCATAAGGGACCTTTTCATGCGGATGCCAACATATAACGTTTAAGCACCAAAATACAATTTTTGTTTGCCGAATAAATACCGTCGACTGTAATATAACTATGAATCAAGCCTGGAAATTTTTGATAAAATGGGTATTATGTGTTTTTTGCGGCACAACGTAGCCTATACAAACTATGTCATTCGTTACAAACTCAAATGTTCTGCCTTTAAACAAAAGTCTTTTAAAACTAGTTTTTAAATCTTAATACCTCTATGGGAAAATATACAAAATATTAAATACAACTTGCCAAAACATTCTCTTTCATTTAACTCGCAACATTTTTTTGAAATAATGAATCAAGCTTTGATTATTCATTATTAACTTTAAAGGAGGATTTATTTTTTGGAATTATGTTTGAAATATATCTTCAGAAGAGTCATAACACCGCTTACATACTGCAAAAAAACTGTTGATGAGAATTTTTTTTGTTCAATGTTATTTTCAGGATATCTTCAGATAAGTTATAAACACCTGATATAGTATAAAAAAAACGTAGTACATTTTCATATTTTTGATGAAGCCGCGATCTGAAAAATTTGCCAGTTTTGATTTACAATTGACCTAGTTGACACTTTGTGAAAGAATCGTATAGTAATAATAATCGCACAATATAGAAAATAGTATGTTAAAAATGTTGTATGCACTAAAAAAGAAAGAAGCAAAGCATGAGGGAAAGTGCAAAAATATATTTGCACAAAACGCGTAAATCATGAAAATCATTAAAATTATCAGAATTATCATCCTCATCCTCATCAGAAGTAAGTTTAAAGACCCACTAGTTATATTTCAAAAGTCACTTCCAAAATAATGCACCTTATATTTTCGATCCTATTATAAATTTCGACAACCTGTAAGACCACCCCTATACTTTCACCTGATCAAATCCTGAAGGCCTTGACGCAAGAAACTCGAAAGAATATATAAATTTGAAGTAATGACTCAAGTCACCTTTAAAAGGCACCAGAGTATATTTTCCGGTCCCATAGTACAATTCAAAACCTCCCGAAGACCACCCCAACCACTTTTAGATAAAAAAATCCCAAGTTCTGCGACGCAAAACCCTAAAAAATCTTGGAAATGGAAATTAATCGCACAGGCACCTTTAGAAAACCACAAGTTATATTTCTAATCCCATCATAATATTTAACAACCCCCAAAAACCATCCCTAACAATTTTCCCTAAATTAATCACAAGTACCTTCACGCAAAACACTAAAAAGTGGTTTAAATGTGAAATAATCCCAGAAGCCACCTTCCCCTTGAAAATCTCTCAAAGTTTAAATTTGTGGTGGGTCACTGTAAACCCCATTATACCAATCAAGTTGCGTAAAAATTCTAATTTTTCCCCCAAACCTCATCCAAAAATTGGACGAAAACTTGTAAGAGTATAAATTACACATTTAGTTTCGATTTAGTTTTCTATTAGGGGCCGATAATACTAAATAAACGGAAAATAAATGCACTTTTCTCAGTGTTAACTTTTCATTTGTTACACTTTTAAAAGCCGTGTCTTTTTCTGGAAAAGTATTAAAAATATTTGGATGAGACATTGAAAACAATATTTTGGCACGTTGAATAAGTCAGAACCCGATTAGGGCACCAAAAGACTGAGTAGATGATGAAGAAAATAAAATTCCATACTTGAAAAATGTATTAGGCACACCGGGTTGCCCTGTCCCCGATCAGGGCCTAAAAAGACTCTCGATTGCAAGGTACAAACAATATCCCAACTGGGCGCAAGTCTGTACCGATAATCTTCTAGGCTGGTCTCTCCTTTTCCTCTTCCCTTTCCCCTTTTCCTGTCCCCGGTCCTATTCCCTTTCCCTTACTCTTTCCCTTTCCTTTTCGCTATCTTTTTCCTTTTCCATCTGATTCCTTTCCTCTTTCTCCTCTTTCTCCTCTTCCTTACCATCATGCTTTTTTTCATTCTCGACTTCTCTTGCATTTGGGAATGCACTTAATTTTTCTTCAACGATAATTTTCATCAAGTGCTCTCTCATCTTAGATACATTTCTCGTATAATTCTCCTTTGCTGGATTTTGACCTAAAAGGACAACTGTAATAAATGCTGCAGTATATATTCCGCATGAGTTGTAGTCTGGCTGTGTTGTTACAGCCTTTTCGAAAACTACACTATTTCTATCAAGTACGAGGGTAGTTCAATAAGTCCTTAGAATGAAGTATAAAAACAATTTTTTTTGGGTACATTTTTTTTTATTTTTCAACATAATCTCCTTGGAGCTCTA
>NC_046660.1:129957747-129959128 GCF_010883055.1 Belonocnema kinseyi | reverse complement strand
ATGCAGTTAATATCCTGCTAGCGAAATGGCAAAATTCATTTTAGTTTTTTAAAATGGATTTTCGAAAATGGCGTTTTGGTTTCTAGAGCATACTTTACTCATTTAATAGGCAAGTGAGAGTTAAGTTCATGTGTGTATCAAAAGTTTGTTGTGAGTACTTTCACGTCATCTTCGATGTTGTCGTCTGCAGATCGCTGTAAAGACGAATGTGAGCGACGCGTTTCGATTACTAACACTCAGCAAATTTTTGCAAGGAACTATTTAAAATTGTTGAAAATACATCTTTGTGCGGCTTGCGATTCAAAAAAATTTTATATGTAAAACTTGCCTGCAGCTTGAAAAACAACGCAGAAATATTTGAGTTCGGGAAAACCTGCAACAGAATACTGTAGGTGACAATTTTAGATCGCTGAACCCCTGTAGATAACAGATAATAACTTTTTAGTCCTAACGTGCAGTATTTTTCTCCAGTGAATGAGCAAAAAAAATTTTACAGTTTAAAAAAATATTGAAAATTGCAAAAATAACGATGATTTTCCTTCGCCGTGTAAAATTTCTGAAATGTCAGTTAAAAGGTTTAGAGCGTAAATATCTCAATTTCACTAAGAAATTATTCCTAATCCACTTTTTCTTCTCCATGACTTCGAAGAGTGTGTAAAAGTTATTTTTAATGTAAGAACAAAATTGTAGTGGTAATCCGAAAAAACGTGAAAAGAGTTTTCTAAAACACTATCATAAAAGTACAATCGGATGATCATAAGAGAAAAAGTATTGGTGAATGAATGTAGGTCCACTACTTCAGGCAAATTTAAATCCGATAAAAAAAAATTATGTAAGGTCGGAACACTTAACGCATTCTGCCCCATATAACTTCCTTATATTGCATGAGATACCTTATTTAAACTGTATCATTACTAATATTTCTACACATTTGTAGATATTTGTTTACATTTTTTATTATTGATGTAAGTTTTTTGACCAGGGAAATTAATTAATAGTTTAAGATGTTAATTTTGTTTGTGTACGTGGTCATAATCAATATTATTAACATATTGATTAATTTTTTAAGATTGCGAAAAAAACGCTCTCTCCACTAGGATATGAGCCCAGATCGACTGCCGGTCTGATGGCATTTTTTTTAAGTAGGCCTGCATAAAACCTTTGCCAAAGTTTAGGCGCATTCTTCGGAGAAAAATAGATTATTGGCACTAAATATCTGGATTTTTAACGGTAGGAAAGTCGTATGAACATGAAAGTTTATACAGCGATGATCAAAAAACACGGTCGTGAGACGTGGTTGTGGCTGAAATTTTACCGCGATTTCGCTGGGAGCGAGTGCAGTTTTTCAGATTAGCACCCGCTCCCGGCGAAATTCTGCGGT
>NC_046660.1:129935636-129957647 GCF_010883055.1 Belonocnema kinseyi | reverse complement strand
TCTTCAGTATTTTTGAATCTAGTTTGTTAATAAAATTTTATTTTATACGTCAATATAAAAAAATATATAGAAATACGAATTAAAAAATTAACAGTTTTTTTTCTTTGCCTTTAACGTAAATATAAGAACAAAAACAACATTTCTTAAATTTATTGTTATAGGTCTTTCCAGAAATCCATTCAGAATTTTTTATGAAATGTTATCCACAATTGGTGAGAAATTTCCTTAACAAATTTATGTTGAACCTAATTTTTTAGGAAAAAATTCAACGTTTTTCTTTTCTTGACCTTTTTCATATTATGCGTTTTTTGGCTTAAAATGTTCATTTTACTTTGTTTTTTTCGGATTTTGAAAATGCTTTAACTCTGATAATTTTCTTTTTATAGAAAAAAGTCAAGAGGATAAATTGTTTGAGTTTCTGCGTGCTAATTTTGTTCATAGTTCATAGAATTTTGAAATCTTGGAAAAATGTGGTTTCAAACATTTTGAAAACGTGCTCACATTTTGAATTTTGATCCAAAATAGCTGGGCTGCGAACTTGTTCTTTCCTTTTAGACCTTAAAAAAGTGTGCCAAAACAGAATCCAATCTGATAAATTTTTCGAAAGTTATCGTGCCTACAGAATACACACTACAGACAGACAAACACCTTCGTAAAAATCGTTTTTTCTGACTCAGTGGGTCTCAAAACATCGAGATTTGATGAAAACCGACAAAGTGAAATTTTACATAAAACCAATACCTTCTCATTAGGGTGAGAATGTAAAAAGACCATTACATACGAAATAGCTCTCACTTCGATTATATGAACAGCAACACATTATTAAATTGAACAAAATTTAATTAAATTGTCGAGTTGGAGGAATATGAAACTTTCAAATATTTTATATTTTAGCTTTACGATTTTTCACCGTGATAAATTGAAAAATTACCAAAAAAACGTGTTTCGTTCAATAAATCAGATTTTGTGGGCGCATAAAAAATTTATAAACACAATTTTATTCATTTAATTATTTTTCTTATTGGATGCGAAAACATTATGTGATATTTCACGCGCATATTGTGTAGACGAGATATTTGTCAATTTGCTATATTTCCCTTCAGCTGAGCAGGTAAGCCGAGAAACATGGTTTGATAAAAATGGTTGAATATTGTCTATCTCTCTCGTTGCTAAGTTTCTCTTTCTAACAGGTCAAAAATTTTACCAACCGAATCCTACCAATTTTCGGGTATGTGGTTGTCTTCATACTTGCCAGGGAGCACTAGAATGTATTTCCGATTTTCTTTTAGATATCACTGCAGTCATTGCCGTGCTCAGCCAAACCTACCTTTTTTCCTTAAGATCGTCTTAAGTCCATCGAATTATAAAACAACTTAACTGTCGTGGTGCAGACGATACTTTATCTAAAATTGGCAGAACAAGCGCGAATTTTTCTGCCCAAGGAGTGGATTAATTTAATTTGTGATTTCTGTTCAAATTCTGAGTATGTATTATAAGTGAAAAAATATTTAAATTTAAATTTAATTTTCCAGCCTAAAAAAAGAGTCGAAAGATTATACTTCTAATAATCTTCTTCAGTAAAAACCTGAAAGTAAAAAACAAAAGAAGCTACTACAAATAATTTATTGAAACATTAGAGTTGAAAAAATTTTTTATAATACAAAATACTTAAACCTAATAAATATTCTAACTTTAAAGTTCTATTTGACCATTGAATAGAAAGCTAGCTGAAATTAGAAGAAATAAGTCTTAAAAATGAAAATTTTTAAATGCTAAGATTTTTATAAGATTTCCCTAAAATCTAGTAATTATTTATACAATTTTATAAAATATAAGAATGCACATTATGTGATATAATAACTAGTATAATAGTAAACGGTGTTCTTTGAAATATTTCTTTATTTTATTTCTGGAACAATATTTGAAGTTTTGCAATATACAGAATGAGATATCTAACAAACAAGGCGACGTCTTTTAGTAAAGCGAAATAGCATTCCGTTAAATCAACATCAGTCCAAAAAGTTTAAACCAAAAGTTACTCCCGAGTTAAAGTGTTTTTGAATTGGGGCCAAAAAGTATGATAAAGAAAATTATCCAGTTCTGAAAAATAAAATGTGGAAGTTTACAATCTCAAAGAGATTAAAATTTCGAACATTTTGAAAATTGTTTTAAAACAGCGACTGAAAATTTATTCTTTAACTTTAAAATTTAATAAAAACTGGCTCCCGAATAAAATATTAATCACACGAATGGAAACAAAAATACAATGCTTACAGGCACAGTCGCGAGTGGCACGAACTCGAGATCTCTCGGTGGTAATGTAGCGCTAGTCACTAGTTCCATAATAATATGTAATGTAATATACAGTACTTTTCATACAAATTATTTTTGAATTTTTCTCCGTGCGCACTAAGTAAAATCTGACGCAACTGACTTTGCGATTACAGCATATTTTCTTATAACGGCAGATATGAAGTTTATTATAATCTCAATACATCTATTAGTTTTAATTATAAAAATAATGATTAATCAATAATTAATTATAAACATCCCTGCAGCAAATGTACATGAAATGGCTTTCGGTCGATTTTGATTAAACTTCGTAAAATTGTAGTTCTCAGTGTCTCGATCAAAAGTGTTATGGGGCACAAAATCCGAAAATGGACAGTTTTCGAGTTTTAAGAAAAATTACCAAATATCTCGAAAACGGCAGCTTTGCGAAAAAAATGTTCCGTATCAAAGTTATTGGGCTCTAATGGGGAAATGCAAAGAAAGTCATGGCCTTAAGACACAGCTCATTTTTCAAGGTCATTCAATGTGAACTTGTCATTTATTGCTAATATTCAGCCAACAAAGACAAGATACAAAGAGGAAATCAATATAGAAGCCATAAAGGCAAGAAATGAGAATGACTTAGTCAACAGCCAGCCAATGTAGGCAAGTCATGAGTGCGATTTAGTCATTATCTCGCCAATGAAGGCAAGATTTGTCCAGGATGTTGTCAATTTCTAGCCAATGAAGGCATGAAATAAGCTTGATTTAGACAATAGCTGGCCAATGAAGGCAAGTCATGAGTGCGATTTAGTCATTATCTTGCCTTTATGGGTTCTATATTGATTTCATCTTTGTATCTTGTCTTTATTGGCTGAATATTAGCAATAAATGACAAGTTCACATTGAATGACCTTGAAAATTGACCTGTGTCTTAAGGCCATGGCTTTCTTTGCATTTCCCCATTAGAGCCCAATAACTTTGATACGGAACATTTTTTTCGTAAAGCTGCCGTTTCGAGATATTTGGTAATTTTTCTTAAAAGGGTTGGATGTTTAACCCTCTATTACTCGAAAACTGTCCATTTTCGGGCTTTGTGCCCCATAACACTTTTGATCGAGACATTGAGAACTACAATTTTACGAATTTTAATCAAAATCGACCGAAAGCCATTTCATGTAAATTTGCTGCGGGGTCCTTTAATATGATAAAAAATAAAACAAACCTCGCTCATCGAACAACACTGTTTGAAAGTGGAAATATTAGTCTCACCCAGTAACATTTATTTCTACGGTTCACACTCTACATCTAACATTCTTGCAGTTAGCACCCGACACAGTATGAAAAAGGAGATGTAACAATTTGACACTGCACATTTGGTGCGGGATCCTATATTGGTATACCGGATTAACATTTCCAACTGCACCATCTACTTTGTAGACGGACAAAATTTATCCGTAAGAATGTCACGAACTTGTAACTACGTCTCGGATACGGGATAAAAAAATCAAACATTAAATCCTTATTTTTATGAAAATGTATGGATAAATTTAGAACTTTTTCGCGAACAGTTCGAATTCCCTGAGTTAAGTTCCTGAACATTTTAGACTTGAATGTAAAAAGGAAAAAATTTTATTTTTGCGATTTAATTTATATTTATAAATTCGCAAAACTCTGAGGATTTGAAACCTCGAACTCGACGGTTTCTAAACATCAACCATGAGTGCATAAACACGCATAGCCATCGCGCCTGAACAATGTAGGTATAATAAAAATTCTAGACACTGATCCAAAGAATTTAATCTACACAAAGGTGTACACATAAACACCGAGCGGGTGGGTGAGAGTGTGTGTGGGCCACGTAAAGACGAGCCTACTATACGTTCTAATTGCCAGATTTGTCGTGAGTGCTCAGTGAAACTTTTCCCAATCACTCATAATATTTTTGTAATTATTTACGGGAAAAAGTGATGAGCGGTTTCAAAATTGTCATATCGAGTTCGTCAATTCTTTCTCAAAATTCGCAGATTATTTACGAAATTACATCAATGTCCTATAAATTGTTCTCATATCCAAGACCTAGTTACTAGTTCGTGACTTTCTTACGTATACATTTTTCCGTGTATCCCACTACCCATCGCAGTACAAAAAGGGATAGCTTACAAGTTGTTAACTGTATAATTCACCATTTTTAATTTACAATTGGAAAACGTAACGTATATCAGCTTGTAAGTGAAACCTTACAATGTTACTTACTAATTTAAACAGCGTGCACAAATGCTATTCCACTCTACAATGTCGAACTGTAATAGCAGCTCTATGTATTGCTAGAAATGGTATTTCTACTAGTATACTTTCAGATTCATGGTTCATAATGCATTCAATACATTGAAAACTGATAATTTCACAGTGGATACGCTTTAAACCTCAATTTTACTGTTCGAAATTGTACATCTTACAGCGTACTTGTTTCCATGGCACGCGCATAGCGCGACGTTAAAAGTCAAAAATGCACTTTGTAGTTTAGCGTGGTTTAAAAATAATTCTTCTGACTCTTTTCTTTTACTGCTCATCCACTTCTTTCTCCTTGCTGTCACTTTGAGTGCCGCTCGTCGCGGTTCAGATAAAATATATACTTTCCACATGAGTATGAATTGCAGGTAGCTTCCTAGATAATTTAAATCCATTATGCAGATTTCTCTGGTCGGGTGGGCGGTTTTCAGACAAAGCAGCTCGGAACTTGTACATGCGTGCCTACCATGAGCCTCTGTCCATAAAAAAATGAAGTACGAAAGGGTCTTTCGAACTGCCGCGCAAACCAGGGGCCCGGCCCGGTTCACTATATGTACTGTGTACAGCGCTATGTACTTATATTGTGCACTGCGCAGTGTACGGCTGTACGTATAGCAAGATATGTCGCCTGGAATTTCGATGAATATGAAGCTTCGTTCATCAAGAAGTGAATAAATTAAATCATAACAATGCATGGGAAAACTATTCACTAAAAACAATAATGTAAAATACATTTTACAGTATCTAAAAAGGTGATAAACCCCTAATGTCAACCTGCTCGTACTGAAAGTTGAAAAAAATTAAAATAGTTAAAATTCAAATATTTTAGAATGCAATAATGTTTATTTTACAACATTTAACACGAGGGGTGCGCCACTCTGATTTTTCGTATACCAGAAATATATTCGCTGAAGTATATCGGAGAATATAGAGAATATATTGAAATATCCGGGCATACGAAAAATATGAAGAATGTGGCAATATGCAGGAATACATTTAAATTTCGTATATTAAATTACACACACACATATACATGTATACATATATATTATATATATTTAACTTGCAGTTGGTGATAGGGTCGTAGGGGAGACCATGATTAAAATTTTGTTCAAAAGTAACACTTCTTGGTTGAAAATTCAACTTTTTTTTATTCTTCTTTTTGGCTTGAAAATTCAACAATTTGATAGGAAATCTTTTCCTTCCTTGACTTACAAATTTTATTGAAAATGTATGTGGCGATAGGCCATTCGACTAATTGAATGAAAATTTATGTATTTTGTAAAAAATACATCTTTTTTATATAAAATAAATTTTGTTGTTGAAAATTAATCTTATTAACCGACAATTTAAATATTTTTCAGGAA
The DNA here is from genome assembly GCF_010883055.1 of Belonocnema kinseyi. NCBI lineage: Eukaryota > Metazoa > Arthropoda > Insecta > Hymenoptera > Cynipidae > Belonocnema > Belonocnema kinseyi. The sequence continues at coordinate 129,951,717 of NC_046660.1, read as the reverse complement.
ACTCTACTCGTTAGTGGAGAATTACCCTTTTTGTTTAAAAATGTAACTGTTTCATACAAAATTCGCCATTTTGGATTCAAATTTCAAGAATTTGGTAAAAAAAGTAACTATTTATTTAAAAATATACCGATTTTGATAGAAAATCGTCTATTTTATAGAAAATAATTTTTTTTGCTCTAAAAGGTCAACTACTTTCTTAAAAGTTCATTTTTTTGGTTCAAGATTCATAATTTTAGTTGTGGAGATACCAACGAAACCATCGAGCACATTGTTCATGGCTGTCGCGTAATGGCTCAGAGAAAATATACGCATAGACATAATGATGTAGCTAGCATTATACATCAACAACTTGTCCTAAAGCTAGGACTCTCAAAAGAATGGATGCCTTTCTATAAATACATTCCAATGCCAGTTTTTATTTTTTACTTCAGAATTTTTATATTTTCGTATTACTTTTCACCAAATAATTAAATTAACTTTATATTTTAATTAAAATAAGTAACAACTTATTCAATTATTTAACAATAAGAACTCAGTAACTTTTTAAAAGAGCTAATGCACTTTTCGCAGCAACATCTGCGAAACCATGCTAAACTACTCCGAAAAAGGGGCTATGTAGCGGAACGCCTACTCTACCATAGCTAGAACAAGCCGGCAACAGAGAAAAAGAGGCAACACTAAGACTAACCGCGGGCAGGCATCCAATAGAGGAAGAGCGATGGCTTATGACCCGAAGAAACATCAACACCAAGGTTTCTCTCAAGCCTAAACATCTGGTTGAAATGGATGACGAGCTTCGTGGACATTTTTCCGGAGAATCCGACCTCTGGGCTATCCATTATTGTGTGTATTATGCAGCGAGAGCTTTGGCCAATGCGAACCGTAAAACAAAAGCAACGGTTGATCATAAGACCAAAAGACGAATGCGTCAACTTGCCATAAAAATAGTCTGGGCAAGAGAGTACGCATCCCGGATTTAGTGTGTGATTAACTACATCACATCTGGCAGGAATTTTACCGCCCAGGTTCGAAAGTTCGCGCGCGAATTCCGGACCCGTTATCACACACTTAACAAGTCAAAGCCGCTGACCATCAGGCAGCATATTGTTGAGAGAATACGAATACTATCTGAAGCTAAGAGAAGTCGAGAGCGGACGGAGAGGTGGGTCAGAGAAAATCAACAGTTTCTCTCTGACCCATGTCGACTCTTCCAAGACCCTCCAGTTATTGTCGAACATCCGCCTAAACCAGAGGAGGTCGAAGTATATTGGAGAAAAGTCTACGAAGTGCAGCATAGACTGGACGAAGACTCAGAAAATATAAAGAGCTTCAAGGAGTTATGTGTTGCCCTCATAACACCTGATAAAGAATGCCTACCCATCACTACCGAGGAGGTGAAAAAAGTATTAAGAGGGATGAAGCACTATTCCGCACCGGAACCAGATTGTATCAAAACCTTCTGGTGGAAGAAGTTTTCTTCAACCCACCAGCATTTGGCCCGTATTTCCACCTCATATTTAAAGTCGGAAGAGCCGATTCCGGAGTGGTTGGTAGAAGGGCGTACAATACTCCTGCCCAAAATAGGCAACTTAGCTGACCCGAAGAATTACAGGCCAATAACTTGTCTGAACGCGCATTATAAGATATTCACAGCTATCCTAAATGATAGGATTGCTCGGGCAGTTGAACCTGTGTGGCAAGAAATGTATGAGCAACGAGGTTCAAAGAAAGGCGTAGCGGGATGTCGTGAGAACCTGCGCATCGATAGATGTGTCTGCAAAGATGCAGCATGCTACCAGCGTGACCTATCGATGGCTTGGATTGATTATCGGAAAGCTTTCGATTGGACCTCCCATAGACTTATCATCTGTCTTTTGGAAATCTTAAAGGTTCATCCGCAAATAGTTAGATGCATAGAGAGATTGATGCCGCTTTGGAAAACCAGATTTACTATCTCACCTGGAAAAAATCGTGTGACAACTAACAAGGTCACTTTTCAGAGAGGTGTCTTTCAGGGTGACACCATGAGTCCACTTGTCTTTTGCCTTACATTATTGCCACTATCTCTGGCATTTCGCCATTCCGACGGGCACTTGTGCGACAAACCTACAGATCGAAAGTACAAGGTCACTCATGCATTTTACACGGACGATCTTAAGATCTATGCTAAAAACAAAGACATCTAGCATCTAAAAAAACATCTAGCTCTAGGGATTGTTAAATGATATACTAAGAAAACTGGAATGGAATTTGGGTTAGACAAACGCTTCAAGGTTTATCTGAAGCGAGGAAGGCTTAATGGCATCCCTGAAGACCCTGAGCTCGTTGATAGAAGCGCTATATGACACCTGTGCGCTGGAGAGACCTATACATACCTGGGCGTGCTACAGAGCCGCATTCAGGATGTGACGTCTCTAAAGAATACTCTCCGAAGCAGATACAAACGTCTCATCCGGCAGATTTGGTCTTCCGAACTGTCGGCGAGGAACAAAGTATCTGCAACGAACATGCTTGCCGTCCCGGTAGTACTCTATTCATTTGGAGTAGTTCCATGGATGTAGAACGAGCTCAGATCCCTTGCTATCCGGACAAGAAAGGTTATGCACATGAACAAAAGCATGTATCTCAAGTCTTCCGTTCTGCGACTGTACATCTCACGCCGCAAGGTGGTCGCGGAATATTGAGTCTTGAATGTCTTCACAACAGGAAGTTACTCACTCCTGAAAGCACGGATTAAGAAAGCACACGAGAAAAACTTTCGTGAACTGCCCCTCGATAAGAGGATGCACGGTATCTTTTACAGAAATGTGAAGTATCAGCCAATGTCTTGTGAGCTAACGTTTGCTTTCCTTAAATCGTCCGGATTGAAGTCTGGTACAGAAGGTTTCATTTTTGCATGCCAAGACAGTGTCATTTCCACCTTAACATACCGTCACCACATTTTAAGCCAAGACATTCTGGATAATAGCTGCAGGGCATGCCATGCACACCCCGAGCACTTAGCTCACATACTATTTAGTTGTCCAACTCACGCGGGGACGACCTAAATTCAAAGGCACAATGCGGCACTAAGAGTGCTTTATTACCATCTCTGTCACTCTTACGGCATTAACCTTAATATCGATCCTCTAAATGCTCCTAGGGAAATCGAGTCAATTGTCGAGAATGGGAAGTACCGCATATATTGGATCTTTATATTCTCGACAATTGTTTCTGTTGCTCACTCGAGGCCTGAAATGGTTCTTCTTGACTTCGAGAAGCGAACCATGTTCGTTATCGAATTTTCGGCACCAGCTGACAGAAGCATCATAGCCGAGGAGAATGAAATGAAAGATAGGTATCGAAACCTTATAAGGGAGTTGCAACGATTTTACCCGAAATATTGTGTTAAACTAATCGTCCTTATCATCGGCGCTCTTGGAGGTGCCAAGCTTTCACTTGCTAATGGTCTAAAAAGCATCCCTGCGTGACAACAATATGCTAAAATACTTGCGGGAAAAACGAAGAAAGCGGTAGTCCTTGGGTCACTCTGTGTTCTTAGGGTGCACGAGGCTTTTGCTGGATCGTCGTATTGATTCAGTTACAGACTGTAACCATCTCTCTCACGGTCATGAGACGTGGTTGTGTCTGCAATTTTACCGCGATTTTGCTGGGAGCGGATGCAATTTTCCAGATTAGCAGCTGCTCCCGGCGAAATCTTGCGGTTGTCCTTATGACAAATTTTTGATTATATATATATTCAAAATTTGTCATGAGGACAACTGCCGGATTTCGCCGGGAGCGGGTGCTAATATGGAAAAGTGCACCCGCTCCCAGCGAAATCGCGGTAAAATTTTAACCACAACCACGTCTCACGAACGTGAGATAGGTAGTTACAGTCTGTAAATGAATCAATATGACGATCCAGCAAAAGCCTCGTGCACCCTGAGAACACAGAGCGACCCAAGGACAACCGCCTTCTGCAGTTTTGCCGCAAGTGTTTTAGCATATTGTTGACACACAGGGATGCTTCTTAGGCCCTTAGCAAGTGAAAGCTTGGCACCTCCAAGAGCGCCGATGATAAGGACGATTAGTTTAACAGAATATTCCGGGTACAATCGTTGCAACTCCCTTATAAGGTCTCGATACCTCTCTTTCTTTTCATTCTCCTTGGTTATGATGTTTTTGTCGGCTGGTGCCGAAAATTCGATAACGAACATGGTTCGCTTCTCGAAGTCAAGAAGAACCATTTCAGGCCTCGAGTGTGCAACAGAAACAATTGTCGAGAATATAAAGTTCCAGTATATGCGGCACTTCCCATTCTCGACAATTGACACAATTTCCCTAGGAGCATTTAGAGGAGCGATATTAAGGTTAATGCCGAAAGAGTGACAGAGATGGTAATAAAGCACTCTTAGTGCTTCATTGTGCCTTTGAATGTCGGTCGTTCCCGCGTGAGTTGGACAACTAGATTGTATGTGAGCTAAATGCTCGGGGTGTGCATGGCACGTCCTGCAGCTATCATCGGGAATGTCTTGGCTCAAAATGTTACGACGGTATGTTAAGGTGGAAATGACACCGTCTTGGCATGCAGAGATGAGACCCTCCGTATCAAACTTCAATCCGGGTGATTTAAGGAAAGCAAACGTTAGCTCACAAGACATTGACTGATCCTTCAGATTTCTGTGGAAGATACCGTGCATCCTCTTATCGAGCATCTGTTCAAGAAAGTTTTTCTCTTGTGCTTTCTTAATCTGGGCTTTCAGGAGTGAATACTCGATATAGATAGGATTTGATGCATTTTGCTCACCCCTAATACTGAAGTCAAGTCCGAGTATTTCAGCAGCCTCCTCCATTTATATATATCTATGTATATATCTATTACTATTATATGTACAAATATTATTACTTTTACAAATATTGAATATTTACACTAATTATTTAACAGCTTACCACTTCAGCACAAGTTTTATATTTAATAACCTTATTTCGATTACAGGAGTCGAGAAATCCTTACAAAGTTGGATAAAAAATACAATATTCAATGAAAATTTATTAATTGCAGGATATCTTCTATAAGGATATTAGAATTTTTCTTTTCAACCTTCAAAAATTACATTAAAAAAATAATGAACGCATGAAAATATGTTTTTGCAATTTTTAAAGACAACTAAAATACCAGTTTCTGCCAATTGTCCAATTTCGCGCTTGGTTAAGTCTTCTCAGTCTCCCTTAGTATTTTTTCATTAAAATTTATGATAAAAGTTTATTTTTTAAACATAAAATATATTAAAATGAAACTGAACATTATTATATTTAACACGACATTGAAATTGATGATACTATTTATTAAAAATAACGTGTTAAAAAAAAGTGCTTGAAAAGTTATCATGTGGGGTGGAGGGAAAGGCGGTATAACTGTTTTACAGAAAAATCATCTTTTGGCTTAAAAGTTCAATAACTGGGATACATTTTGTTCTTTCTTGAGTAAAAATTCTTTATTTGGTCAAAGTTCGTCTTTCTGTATGCAAAATTCATAATTTTATTTAAAAATTCATCTCTTTGGTTGAAAATTTGACTATTATCTTAAAAATTTTTATTTTTCCAATATTAATTTTTTGTAGTAGAAATTTAACTTTTCTACTTTTTGTTTAAATTCGACTTTTTTATAGAAAATTAATCTTTATGATTGAAAATTCTTCTGAACTTTCATCTAAAAAAATATTATTTTACCACTGAAAATGAAAAAGTTTAATTTTCAGTAAAAAAAATTAAGGACTGGTCAATCGATTGGTCACATTTTCCACCAAAAGCATTATTTTTAAACAAAATATTTCAAGTTTTAACAAGGTGGTTAAATTCACAAATAAAAAATATGAACACTCGACGAAAAATGTAATAACTTATGTTTTAACTAAAAAATATCATTATTTTAAAACGATATATAACAGCCGAATTATACCAAAAAAATTCATTTTTATGAAAATTGTTAAATTTTCAACCGCCGACATAAATTTTTAACTAAAATAATGAATATTTAACCAACATAAATTAATTAAAGAAAAGTAGTTAAACTTCAAACCAATTAGCGAAATTTTCAACCAAACAGATTAATTTTCAACCAGAGAAAGAAGGAATTTTTCAACAAAATAATTAAATTTTCAACTAAAATGATTTATCTTCAACCCAAAAATATCGATTTTTACTCAATCAGATTAATATTCAACCAAGCAGTGTAATTTTTACCTTAAAAAGAGACATATTTAACCAAAACTCGAGTAGTAAAATTTTCAACAAAAATAATAAATTTTTAACGAAAATTGGAGTATTTGGCATTTCGACAAAATCGGGTTAATTTTAAATAAAAACCAGGTGAATTAAAACAAAAAGTACCAATTTTAAACGAAATAATTGAATCCTCAGCAAAAACATATTCATTTTGAAGCAACAAATTAAATTTAAAAAATGAAGAACATTAATCTCATTGGTTGAAGTTTATTCTTCTAAATATAGATGTCAACATTCTAATAATAATTTTTTTTCTTATAACAGACTAGGAGTTCAGAACCTGCATGATATTAAATGGATTGGATCTACTTCGAAATAATTTTTATATACTATTATTTTGTTAAAAATAATTTTTTTTAACTGAAAATGCAACCATGCTATTTTTTGTAGGAAAATAATATTTTTAATGGAAGTTTGATATTTTTTAGTTGAGAAATTGACAATTTGTTTAAAACAATGCATATTACTCAAAATTCGTGTTTTTCAATAGAAAATCATTCCTCGTGGTTGAAAATTCATCTTATTGATTGACAATTCAACTATTTTCTTGGCGATTATTCTTTTTTTCAAAATTAATTTATTGAAGTAAAAAACGAACTACCCATTTTTGGTACAAAATTAATATTTTTCATTGAAAATTTTATTTTTTCTATTTAAATTTCGTCTCTTTTGTAAAAAATTACCCTTCTTGATAAAAAATTAATCTTTTTGATTAAAGATGCAATTATTTTATTCAAAATTAATTTTTTTATCGTCAAAAATTGACTTCTTTAAAAGAAAATTCGAATATTTCATTTTTTGTTGAAAAACGATTTTTTCAGCTAAAAATTGAACTATTTTATAACATATTTATTTTTTTTTGGTAGAGAATTTAACTTCTTTTTAAAGGTGCTTTTTTTTATCGAAAATTAGTTTTTTTTAGCGATAAAGTTAACTATTCCAATGTTCGTTAAATATTAAGTTTATAACTGAAACTTAATCTTTTTTGGTTTAAAATAATTTTTTGGATCGAAAATTTTTATATTTTGTTAAAATTTATATTTTGTTTAAAGTTAAATTATTCGACTGAAAATTTAACTATCCTATTTTCATTAAGAATTCAGTGATTGGAGTTTATCCACAAATGTGAAATTTCTTCGACCGTTAATATCATCAATGAGAGAATGTGTTTTACTCTGGTCATACGGACCAACATTGGACCGTATGACCAGAATAAAACACATATTCTCATATCCTAGTTTTGGTTGAATAGTAAGTTTTTAATTGAAACTTTATCTATTTTTCGTTGGAAATTAATCTTTTTGAATGAGAATTCAACTGTTTTCTTAAAACTCACATTTTTTGTTGAAAGTTAATTTGGCTTAAGGGAGTCATCTAGCATCTTAGGTAAAAAAAAATCTAATTTTTTCTTATAAATCACATTTAAATCATGTGTAGAAGACGTGGGTAAAAGGATTTTTCGAAATCGGAAGCCGTTCAGAAGTTACAACCGTAAACCCGAGAAAGTTTACGGAGCGCACGGGGTCGACTCAGCAGGGTGAGGCAGCGCTGGCTTTCGCATCGAATATCCTCTAGCCAAGCTGCTACCTGGCTCTTTTGTCTAATAGACTGTGTTGTAGTTAAAGAAGAGGAAGATGTGCTGTATGGTTCAGGAACAGCATATTATTGGTGAGACCATTTTTTTATTATGAATTATACACAAAAACTTTCAAGCGCGTTTTTTAGAAACACGATTTTTTCAAACTGTTGCCATAATAGCTCAGTAACTAGTTAACTAATTCTGCTTAAATTTGCACAACATCTTTAGTACATATTAAGCTACAAATTGAAGTCAAATGATTATAATTGGTTTGTCAGTTTTTTTTACCAACAAAATAGACCCCAAAAAAGTGTAAAAAGCTTTTTTTTGAAATCTGACTTCATTTTAGTTCCATGTAGAGCCTCGTGTCTAAGAATTAAAATTATGTTTGGTTTTTAATTTAATATAAGCAGAACAGCCGGAATCAGGGCAGCAGTAGAGCACCTTTTTTTATATGTGTTCCTGTTGGGCGGTGTAACACCTATTGTATACAATACATTAGCTTTAAAAAATTCGCAAAGTTTGCTCAAATGTCAATAAAAATTATACACAGATTTTAAATTATTTTATTTTGATGAGTTGCCAGAAAAAAATTTCCAAAAAAGTATTTAAAAAACAGCCCTCATACTAGACAACCCTCTTAAGGCGATGTCAAAGTACCACGTGATACCTGCCCTCTCATCGACCTTTTTCTATTGTTCAGTGCTACTATCCGTTCACGATAGGAAGGCCCCTCCAAAACAGCTTCACATTTTTGTAATTTACGCGTAAGAAAAAAATCGAATGAAAGCACAGCTTATACCATAATAAATGTTATTTCATTGGGCTTTATACAAGTCGCCATTTGTTTATGTGCAAAAATTGGGTCAGGAAAATATCCTCCGCGAAAAAAATCATATAGATGCTTTTATATTTTGACTATACACATGTAAAATGAAAATTACAATATATTAATAACAATTACCGTGAAATGCATTTAAACATAACTATTCCATCTCTCGTAATATACATAGTAGAGAGCTATATTTTGGATTCAATTGCTTGGAAAATTTCAGCAAATACAATCGAATAAAAATTAGGACACGCAAATTTTGATAGATATTAATTAATAACAAATAATCCTGAAAGACAAATTGCATGGTGGTGTGGGTGTAAGGGAACTGTGGACTATGACGAGTATTGAATACCGTAGCAAAAGGTCATGTCGGGGGGTCCGCTCATTAATCAATTTTGAAAAGAGAAAAAGGGTACTTTTATTTGGTGATGAAAGTATCTACTCCTGTTTTTCGTGCAGTAGCTATCTCTTTTCTATCACTCAGAGAAATAGTTGGTTGGCACACCCATTTTTTGTTGGATAAGGAATAGTTAGTTACAACGTCCGTTCAAGCTGTCAGGGTAGCCAAGTCCGTTGACTACAGTCACAGGTTATGATTGTTGCATGTTGCCAACTAATTGGCACGTGGTTCCAGATTTGTCTTCCTGGTCCATTGCGCATGCGCCAGGGTCTCTTTGGGTCCACTGGGTTGACGGGCGCATGACTCATGATGGCTAATGCAATCATTTAGTGCGTTTCGTCTTAGATTTCGAATACGTGAATTAAGTTTTTAAAGTGGAAATTGCGCTTTTTGAGGTCATTAGCGATGCACAAATCAACTGTCGAATTTTTGGACTTACTACACCTATCCTGTCTCGTGGAAAGATTCAAAGGTACGTATTGATGGTTTTAATTTTTATGTATAAGACCTGTGTTGTGCGTGTGTACATTGATGCAACGCCAGGTTTATGTTTTCTCGGGTTACATGCAGGTGAATTTCTTATTTCATTCTCTTAAAAGTGAAATAACATTTTTTTTTATTAATAAAGCTAACAAATTATTATATTTTTATAAAAAATGTATCGAAAGTTAAAATATAAAAAGGTCATTAAATTTCGCGTTGCATTACATTGACATAACATTGTGGTTATGTTTTCTCGAAGCTTACGGGAATTCTTTTTTTATAGTGATATCTCTGGTTTTCAAAAAATTGTAAGGGCACATTTTCACGAAAGCCTGTTTTTAATTAATCGTGGAATTAATATTTTTCATCGGATTCATTTCTAGTTACTTTGTTGGTTTATGGCAAAGTTAGTTGTTTAAGAACCTAGATACGAACTCGTTGTGTCAAATTAATTCAATGATGAACTTGAAACAGATCTTCGTAAAAAGGTACCCTAAAAAGTCTGGAAATAATAATCATTCTTAAAAGTTCTTTGACTCATTTCAAAGGTTAGACTCCATAGTATTTTCCAACATTGGTGAGATAATTTTATAATAGTTCACTTAGATTGTACCCTAGGATCGTACGAAGTGCAAAAAAGTGGCAAAATTGTAAAAATTAAATATACTGACCAAATTAAAAAGACAAATTAAAGCAACAATCAGGATTTACTGATTTTTCAAATTGCGTTACTTTTTTGAACTAAGTTTTCCTCTAGAGCAGAGTGCAGGGAAAAATTCTAAAAATGCCTTCAGAGTTTAGAAGAATACCTTGGTGACTCACCTTTAAAATAAGTAAAGCAAGTTTTAAGTACTTCCAGAGTTATATCACCTGTTAGCAGGAAAGTACTTTATTATAGCAGATAGTGGATTTATTACAATTGAATATAGAATGACAGTCTCATTCTTAATAAGTCATTAGATTTAGTGGTTTTTTTTTTAAAGATTTCTAATTATCGCAACGATTTTATAATAAATTTTCCATGTCCAGATAAACATGTGTTTTCAAAATAAAACACAATAAATTGAAACAAATCAGCATTTAAGCATTGAAATTTGTGATTGTTTGTTCAATTTTTTGTAACAATATTTGCGCTCTAGCAAAAAACTGTAATATTAATCAGAGCAATCAGAGTTGGGTGTACTATCCTTCTGAAATAGGTGAGTAAAAGAATACAGTGGGCACGGTAACATTTTGAAAAATTATTATAACCAAGGTAGTTGAATGAGGTAGCCATCCCGCCGCTTCGCCGCACCAACTCAGTTGGCTGGCACAACAAACACCACCGTATCCATTAAAAGTGGGTAACTCAGCCAACTAAGTGGATGGCGCCCCAGCCCCCAACAAAGCTGGCCATAGCAGCCAACTTATGGGTCAGCCTATCCAATCATTTTTCTGAGTGTATGAGTAGACCCTTTAAACTTGGTATCCCGCTGTGTCCTCACACCCACACTACCATGCAATTTTTCTTCCAGGATTATTTGTTATTAATTAATATGTTTTAAGATTGTCATTCCTAATTTTTATTTGATTGTATTTGTTGAAATTTTCCAAGCAATTCAATCCAAAATACAACTCTACTACGTAACTCCGAAAAATAATTGGATGGTGGGACCTGAGAATTGGATGTGGTATCCAATTTAGTTGGATCCTGCAGCGCCATCCCATTAGTTGGCTAAGATAGTCATTTTTATTGGATGAGTTAAAATTGGCTGTGGCATCCAACTGAGGAGGATAGCTGGTTGGTTGCCTCATCCAACTATATTGGATGCAAATGTATTCTAAAATTATTTTTTAGAGAACCAAAGCATTATCTTAGTACATAAAAAACATTTATGTGTTGAAATGTTGTCACAGGCTTATGCTGCCCAATATGTCGAAGGCATTTTTAGTTAGAGTCGGATTTCTATTTGATCATTTTTTCACGGGGCTGTCTCGGTATATATCATCAGCCACGGACGCATTTTTATAATGCAATCAAGTGATCTTACGAGAGTAGTCTGCCCAGACATATTGGACAAAGCCTGGTTTTTACCCCATCATTAACGGGCTGGGTTGCAGTCAAGTACACAATGGAGGAACCTACAGCTAAAGGTGGGTTCCGAACCACCAGCACCTCGGTAAAGGTACATTGAAAAATTTCTAGAGGTACCGGCTCAGGGATCGAACCCCGGACCTCTGAGATGATTAGAAAAATACATACCTATAGGGGGCCTGAAAAAAGAGGTTATTTATATTTTCAGGGTCACCTCTAAAAAAGCTATATATGCATATACATAATTTTATAAAGATATCATAAAAATTATTATTATAATATAAATTTCAAACAATACCATATAATTCATACAGAATACGAATTTTTTAAACAAAGAAGATAACTTTTTGAGGAAATTACAACAATATTCAAACAAAACGTTTAACTTATAACCAAGAGGATTAATTTTTTTACCGAATAGACAAATTTTTAACAAAATGCATACATTTCTCAGCAAATAGTTGAGTTTTCAAACAAAAGATTAAATTTCTATACAGAATATGAATTTGCAACAAATGAAATCAATTTTTAACGAAAATTTGTTAACAAAGAAGATTATTTTCTATAAAAAAAGAAGAATTTTGTATCAAATTTTCACCAAATTTTAACCAAATAGTTAAACTTGTAACGAAGAGGATTATTTTTTTACCAAAAAGACGATTTTTAAACAAAATACATACATTTCTTCCCAAATACTTGAGTTTTCAACCAAAAGATTAAATTTCTATACAAAATAGCAATTCGCAACAAATTACATCAATTTTTAACCAAAATTTATTATAAAGAAGATTATTTTGTACTAAAGAAGAAGAATTTTGTATCAAATTTTACCCAAATATTTAAATTTGTAACAAAGATAATTAATTTTTTAAAACAAAAAAATGATTTTTCAACAAAATACATACATTTCTCAGCAAATAGTTGAGTTTTCAAACAAAAAATTAAATTTCTATTCAAAATATGAATTTACGACAAATTACATCAATTTTTCACAACAAATTTTTAACAAAGATGATTATTTTCTAACAAAAAAGACGAATTTTTGAACAAATTACATCAATTTCCAACCAAATAATTTAATTTAAACTTGAAACCAAAAAAATATTGCCTACCAAAAAAGAAAATACTTACATTTCTAACCAAATAATCGTGCCGAAAATAAAATTTCGTCTTTTTCGCGACAAGATTATTCTGTCAAATAATAGGCCAGATAATATACATATAAATTAATGTCATAACAATAAAAAAGTCTATCAAAATTATACTTTATCAGTAGCTGGACAAATTTTTCGGGTAAATTCTTCCGGCTACTGGCAGTCAGCTTTAGGCGGATGCATTTTCTGGAGTAAATTCATTCGGCTACTAGCAGTGTGCTGTAGCCGGACGATTTTTCTGGAGTAAATTCAACCGTCGAGATGGACATGTAAGCGCAGCCTAAACTAAATTGAAGTAAAGAAAATATGACAGCATTCACATTCTCATTGTCACAAAAAGTAATTCAAAAAAACTTCAATTATGAAATACCATCTCTATTCTAGAAGTGCTCAAGAATCGCTCCAGCCCTGCTAATAATTTTGTTGCAAGCCTGATTGTGGCGCAAGTTTATCGAGGTCTTCTTTGAAAAGGCAAATTAACGCTGCATAATCAATTAATTCTTCTGCAAAACAAAAAAAAAGCTTCAGACTCAATTTAAACTTTTGATTTTGAGATTAGGGTCACAATACGCTTCTTCAAAGATAAAATAAACTATGGGTCACAACAAAAGTATGAACAAAATTAAAAAGTATATCACACAAATATATGGGATTATTAAGAAAGGAAAAAAAACTGAACTGCCTGTAACAATCAATGTGCGATTCATAACCTCTAAAAGTCACTCATAGCCTACATAAATTCTAATTCTATGAATAATATACGTATAGCAATACTTACGATTGAATTTTTCATTAATGGGGCCAACTGCCGCTTCGTCAATAACTGCACGGTTTGTTGGTCCATTACTGATTATTGAAAACAACGAAACACTATTTATAATTGACACTGCACATCACACAACTATCACTCGACTCGAAAATGACAAATGACGCTTCTTCTGCATGCATTTTACGTTAATTCATATTATTATATTGTAATTTTATTTCCACACAGGTACAGTCAGAATATGAAAGGATCTGCATGATTTTTTTCAAATTTTTTAAATCGTTCGTTTCAAAGATATCGTCATCGAAATTCAAGCAAGGAGAGAGTGGCGCGAAAAAACTACGGTTTTCATCCTTCCACGAAGGATATTTTCCTAACCAAATTTTTGCACATACACAAATGGGGACTCATATGGAGCGCAATAAAGTAAGCTTTATTATTGTATAAGCTCTTTTCATCCGATTTTTTTCTTACGCGTAAATTACAAAAATGTGCAGCTGTTTTGGAGGGGCCTTCCTATCGTGCACAGATAGTATTCTCGGTCAGGAAGCTTGACTCATTTCTTTTTAATAATATTTTTTATTCCAAAAATCTATTATTTGTTTGAATTTTTTAGATTTTTTAAAAGATGGTCATTTTTGGTAGACAAGTTAATTTTTAGTTGCAAATACATCGCTTTCAAAGAGGATTCAGTTATTTGGTTAAAAATTCCTTTTTGGTTTGGTTAAAAACTAATTTCTTTTAGAGAAAAATCGATTATACCATTTTTGGTTACGAATCGATATTTGAAATTAAAAATTTATCTTTTCTAGTTGAAAATTCAAGCCATCGTCTTTTTTGAAGAAGGTTGAAAATTCTGGTTGAAAATTCATCTGTTTGGTTGAAATTTCAAATATTTAATATCAAATGCATCTGTTTTAGTTAAAATTTTAACTAATTTGTAGGCAATTTCATTTTTTTGTATATTAATTTTTATAACTAAAATATGAACTATACTATTCCTGGTTGAATATTTATATTTTTAATTGAAAATCGATCTTTTTTAGTTGAAAATTACAGTATTTGTTTGGTAACCCGAGTCGAAATAAAGCCCCTACTTTGAGACTCATCACGCTAATATTTGTTAACCTTTGCGTAATGTTTCAAGTTATTTTGCACACGGAAAAAATATCCTTTACATTTGGTAGAACTAATCAAATACTAGAGGATACACTGGGTAGTTTAATAAAAGTTCAAATCGTCTTTGTTTTACATTGCGTTGAACTAGTCCCGAAACTACAGAGAACAGTTCTATAAAATCAGAACCAATTTTTCGCTACAAAAAATTAATCTTCTGTATTATTATATTATAACTATTCTACTTTGATATTTGTTCACATATTTAAGGAGACAATTATTTACTATTACACAACCACTACACTATTTATAATCGAAAGCTATGAAAGTTTTTATCTGAAATATAACCTATAGCCTTGCAAGGCCATCTGCAAATTTTTGTGACCCATTCTGTAAAATTATGAACTATATTAAATCGATTAAATTGCCAAAAAATCCCTCAAAATGACTAAAAATTTCTTGAACTCATAAAAAGTATTTTAAAGTCTTTAAAATCTTTTAAAAATTCTTGTACTTTTTGTAGTTCTTCCAAAATTTTTTTAAATTCTTCAAAATGACTTGAAATCTTTTGAAATTCATTTATAAACTTTAATATTTTTATTTCAAAAGAATGGTTAAATCCCGTTAAATTATTTTGAAAATCATTAAAATCCTTTTAAACACTAAAACTTATTGTGTAATTACACAATAATACATCAAATTTTTCGGAATTCCTTGACATTTTTTAGAATCATTTTAAAAAATTTGGTATCTTTAAAATCGTGTAGAGCGCAAAGGAAAATTAAGGAATATGTCAGAATATTTGTGAATATTTCGAGATATTTCGGAATATTTTAAAATATCAAAAATATCTGAGGTCAGAAAGAATATCAAGAATACCAAGAATATTGAAAGAATACGTGTATGGGAACATTTAGTGAATGTATCAGGAATATTGGAGTGATCGACCCCTCGGAACATAGAAATAAATTGGTTTAAAAATATGATATTTCAAGAAACAATTTATTATTTTAAGTAAATGTTACATCCAACTCTTTGGTATATATTTGTAACCATCGGTGATCTTATTAAGAGTGGTTACAAGTCAACTGTAATCAACGTCGGTTTTTTGGAGAATAATATACGAAAAACAATCATCGCTGACCGAATCCATTTGAAATCAGCAGGGACCTACACTTGAAATCGCAGAATTTCTCGAGAGGGAAATATGTTGTTTTTAAAAGGAAATTATACTTTTTTTCATGTTTTATAAATTTAAAGAAAATTGCTTGAATTTGGGAAAGTTTAATTAGCAATTAATAAAATTATTAGTTCTTCTTTATTCATAATGTGTCCCCTAAGGGTTTACATGACTTCCATTCCTTACAATCTTTCCGTTTACATCTATATATTTTTTACAATCTTATC